>NC_134826.1:5797882-5854487 GCF_004210375.1 Tachypleus tridentatus | reverse complement strand
ATTCAGATGGCCCAGACAGAATGGCTGTTAATAACAGATAGATTATTAACTGGGTAATACCCATAACTACTTCTGTTAAACAGGAACAGCACAGAGCACCGAAGCCACATTGCACAGGACTGTTTGCTGTTAAACAGGGATTATTAACTGTACACTACACTACTTTCTGTTTTAAACAGGAAACGCGAGAGTAATCTAGATACACCCAAACTCTGTTACACTACAGCAAAACAGGGATTTTATGTTTGCCAACAGGGTAACGCTTAACTACACTAATTTCTGTTAACAGGAACGAGTAATTCAGATACAACACTCAGACTGTTTGTTGCTAAACAGGTATTATTAACTGGCACTAATTTCTGTTAAACAGGAATGAGTAATTCAGATACACCAGACTGCTTGCTGTTAAACAGGGATTATTAACTGGGTACACTACACCAATTTCTTAAGTTAAACAGGAATGAGTAATTCAGATACACTAGACTGCTTGCTGTTAAACAGGGATTAATATCTGGGTACACTACACTAATTTCTGTTAAACAGGAATGAGTAATTCAGATACACCACCAGCTCGTTGCTGCTGTTAGTTTCTTAACTGAGCCATTAATCTGGGGCACACACTGGCTGTTATTTCGGCATCTGTGCTCTGGTTTGTAAAAGAGGTCAAATCTCTCTACTCATTGTTCAATGGTCAATGGTCAAAAACCGATAAGTTGTGTTAGACAAATCTCATAGTATGTTTGTCAAATTAGTATTTATAATTACACTATTCTAAATAACGTAATACTTGTTTAACAATTTATTTTGCGTTTTTATTCATTAGTTTGTTATTATTACTATTATATTTATCTATAGGTATATTAAAGTCTATTTGACTTATGTTTTGCTGTACTCTATAGTGCAACAGTAAAACGGGGTGTCCCACTTCATTACATATGTGAACCTGTTTTGTATGTAGTAATCTCAAAATATTCAATGGATACAAAATCGATGACAGTACACGAAGTTCACATCCAGATTTGTGTTTTTTTTTAAGTAAATCATACGTACTATCTTCTGTATTTAATCTTATTATCATTAAACGGATATTGATTGTAATTTTTAACATACGTAACATACCTGTACTTTATAATTTTTCATTTATTACTTTTATAATTTTTTTATTTTAAAAACCTCGTTTGGCATATGTATTTAGATCTAACATAAATCTTCTGAGTTGGTCGACTTGCGTGAGATGTTATTAGAATTATGGCCGAAAAGGTCGTTTCGAGAGAAAATAACCAAATGATGCATCAAATGTATTCTAATCACTAAGCGTTATATCAGCATCTTTAATTGACTTTAATAGTTACTGAGTTGAGTTTCAGGTTGTGGTCTGTGTAGGAAAACTGAATTTATCATATGTCAATATTAGTATTGTCTTATTATCAGTGTTTTCTGAAATAGTAAAGCCACAGTAAATATTATTACGTAGCCGTTGTATCGAACCTGAAGACCTCTTAAGCGTCATTATTAGGTATACAATAGAACTTTATTTTTTCTCAGTAAGCGAAGAGCCTCAATGTATCAATTGTTTACATTATTAATATTATTATTCTAGAGAGAAGTTATTTATGGGTCAGAAGGTTCCATTTGAACACGTCTTCTCCCCCGATGGGTCAGTGGTAAACTTGTTGCCTCACATTACTAAAATTCTGGGTTCGATACCCTGAACTAGACGCAGTAGATAACCCAATATAGTTTTGTGTTACAATAAACAGTCCTTTCGAACAATATTATACATTTAATACCTCTAATAATATTATACATTTAATGCCTCTAATAATATTATACATTTAATACCTCTAACAATATTATACTTTTAATACCTCTAATAATGGTGATAAAATGATAAAAATTGCAAGTCATCCACGTCCTGTTAGTTTGCTAAGAAACGAATTCAGATCACAGGTGAATGAAAACAGTACTCAGAACTTATTGTTTCTCCCACAAGGTGTCCTTCTGTTCACTAACAGAATTGATCCTACAACTCTGGTTTAAAATCCGAAATGGACCAATTAAGAGGAACGTAAAAGAGAAATCACGTTCAATTTACGTGAAATTTAACAAAATGTGAAACTTATTAGTCTGGAATATTTCAAATTATGACGTCTAAACTCTAAATATACTACACCTGTTTTTCCTACCAAAATACTTAATTAAAATTAATTTTCACAACATATATACAAAAATAAATAGTTTAGACTTTAGTGGAGAATGTCAGATACGTTTTGTAACCATTTTAATAAAATTCCACGTTAAAAATGTGTTGGCATTATTTTTCATCTATTGCTCTGTTGACATGACCCCTAGTGGCTCAACGGCAAGTCAGGAGGCTTATAACGCAAAAACCCGGCTTTGATACCTGTGGTGAGCACAACATATCACAGATATAGCAATACTTCCTGATTTAACATAGTATATTTTTCTATAAATAAGAATGTCCAACAATCCTGCTGTTACGACCTTCAAAACTGATTTTCTGATGACCGACCTAATGATGAGATTTACTGACCAAGATGTTGATATTTAAAGGTAAAATTTAGTTATGCTCTTCTCTGGAGATAACAGTCACTCTGAAAACACATTAAGAAACTAGCATGGTTCATTCTGTGTCACGTTCTCTGAAGATATATTAAGAAACTAGCATGGTTCATTCTGTGTCACGTTCTCTAAAGATATATTAAGAAACTAGCATAGTTCATTCTGTGTCACGTTCTCTAAAGATATATTAAGAAACTAGCATGGTTCATTCTGTGTCACGTTCTTTGAAGATATATTAAGAAACTAGCATGGTTCATTCTGTGTCACGTTCTCTGAAGATATATTAAGAAACTAGCATGGTTCATTCCGTGTCACGTTCTCTGAAGATATATTAAGAAACTAGCATGGTTCATTCTGTGTCACGTTCTCTGACGATATATTAAGAAACTAGCATGGTTCATTCTGTGTCACGTTCTCTGACGATATATTAAGAACCTAGCATGGTTCATTCTGTATCACGTTCTCTGTAGATATATTAAGAAACTAGCATGGTTCATTCTGTGTCACGTTCTCTGAAGATATGTTAAGAAACTAGCATGGTTCATTCTGTGTCACGTTCTCTGAAGGTATATTAAGAAACTAGCATGGTTCATTCTGTGTCACGTTCTCTGAAGATATATTAAGAAACTAGCATGGTTCATTCTGTATCACGTTCTCTGACGATATATTAAGAACCTTCTGTATCACGTTCTCTGTAGATATATTAAGAAACTAGCATGGTTCATTCTGTGTCACGTTCTCTGAAGATATGTTAAGAAACTAGCATGGTTCATTCTGTGACACGTTCTCTGACGATATATTAAGAAACTAGCATGGTTCATGCTGTGTCACGTTCTCTAATATATTAAGAAACTATATATTAAGAAACTAGCATGGCTCATTCTGTGTCACGTTCTCTGACGAGATATGTTAAGAAACTAGCATATATTGAGAAACTAGCATGGTTCATTCTGTGTCACGTTCTCTGACGATATATTAAGAAACTAGCATGGTTCATTCTGTATCACGTTCTCTGAAGATATATTAAGAAACTAGCATGGTTCATTCTGTGTCACGTTTTCTAAAGATATATTAAGAAACTAGCATGGTTCATTCTGTGTCACGTTCTCTGTAGATATATTAAGAAACTAGCATGGTTCATTCTGTGTTCTCTTCTCTTAGAATATATTCAAAAATGACCATGGTCCACTTTGTATCCCCTCCTCTAAAACTACGTTAATGAATTACCATGCCTCATTCTATACCTCCTTCTTTATAAATAATAGTCACTCTGAAAATATTTTACTGAACTACCATGTCCCTTTCTCTGAGGACAGTGGTCACTTTGAAAAGTTCCACGGTGGGACAGCATTAAATCTATAGATTTATAATCCGTTGATTAGATTCCACACAATGAACACAACAGATAGTTCATTGTGGCTTTGCTCTAAACACAAATAAATAAATACCCTCAAAAGATTTTGATGAATTACCATAGTTTACCATGTTTACCTTTCTTCATGAAAGAAAGTGGGTTTTCTGGAAAATAAATTACCTAATTAATTATTGTGGATAATTTTACTAGGAGTATTTAGTAGTTATCTCCAGAAGACGTTAATGAGTTTCGTAGTTCCTTCAAGATGTTAATAAACTAAATTAATTTCCTGCTGTACAGATAACACTGAGTTAGGTATGAAAATATATTTATAAATTTCAGTAGTTTCCTGCTCTATGGAAACCATTCAATTAGCCTGAAAAGATGTTAATAAATACATTAGTTTTCTTCTCTGTGGATAACACTGGGCTATTATGAAAACATGTTTATAAATTACAGTAGTTTCTTCTTCTGTGGATAACACTGAGTTAGTCTGAAAATATGTTTAAAAATTACAGTAGTTTCTGTGGATAACACTGAGTTAGTCTGAAAATATGTTTAAAAATTACAGTAGTTTCCTACTCTATGAATAACATTCAGTTAGTCTGAAAAGAGATTATCAAAATAAGTAGTTTCCTGCTCTGTGGATAACACTGGTCTGGTATGAAAAGATGTTTGTAAATTACAGTAGTTTTCTGTTCTGTGAATAACAATGAAATAGTCTGAAAATATGTTTATAAATTACAGTAGTTTCCTACCCTGTGGACAACAATGAGTTAGTCTGAAAAGATTTTTAAAAACTACAGTAGTTTCCTGCTCCAGAGATATCACTGGGTGAGTATGAAAAGATGTTTATGAATTACAATACTTTTCTGTTGTATGGATAACACTGGATTAGTCAGAGAAGATGTTTATAAATTACAGTTGTTTCCCGCTATATGGATAACACTGAGTTAACCTAAAGAGTTTTTTATACATAACAGTAGTTTCCTGCTCTGTGGATAACATTGAGTTAATACGAAAACATGTTTATAAATTACAGTTGTTTCCCGCTATATGGATAACACTGAGTTAACCTAAAGAGTTTTTTATACATAACAGTAGTTTCCTGCTCTGTGGATAACATTGAGTTAATACGAAAAGATGTTTATAAATTACAGTTGTTTCCCGCTATATGGATAACACTGAGTTAACCTAAAGAGTTTTTTATACATAACAGTAGTTTCCTGCTCTGTGGATAACACTGAGTTAACCTAAAGAGTTTTTTATACATAACAGTAGTTTCCTGCTCTGTGGATAACACTGAGTTAACCTAAAGAGTTTTTTTATACATAACAGTAGTTTCCTGCTCTGTGGATAACATTGAGTTAATACGAAAAGATGTTTAATAATTACAGTAGTTTCCTGCTGAATGAATAACAATGAATTAGTTCAAAATTTATTAATAAATTACAGTAGTTTTCTGCTCTATGGATAACACCGAGTTGGTATGAAAAAATGCTTTAAATTACAGTGTCCGGCAATGGTCAGTTGCACATTCTCTTTGTTAGCCTGAATATCACCTGGGAAGGTCGAAACGCTGTACTCTACTTATCGATAAATTATCAATACAAGCGTTAATACCCATACCAGCCGTTCTGAAAGACATCAACAGTTTTATTTTTAAAATATCACACTTATAATCAACAGTTCCCTTCAAGTTTTATATTCAAACACGACGTTCAGTTCTTTGAGAGAAATATATTTTTTCAGGTTGTTTTAAATTATCTTATCCATATATGTTTCTGTTTGGTTTAATTGTGATCTCCAGATATGATATTAAATTAAGTAAATTTAGCAATTAGCTTTTTTTGTTCAAATATCTTTAATGTTTTCTCAATTCTGTTGTGGGCTTAAATTAACTTCATCAGATCGATCGGAGCGTTTTGCGTAACGAAGACCTGTTTTTATAAATCACATTTATTTGTACGACAAAGTTATTTTCAAATGTTAAGTCGATTATATGTGTCTAATATTTTTTATTTTCAACTAAAATTAAAATTTTTATTTTGAGATTTTATGTTCTATTGTGTGACACATTTTGTGCTTAAAATGATTTGGTTTGTTTTGAATTTCGCTACACGAGGGCTACCTGCACTAGCCGTCTCTAATTTTGCAGTAAGACTAGAGGGAAGGCAGCTAGTCATCACCATCCACCGCCGTTTCTTGGGCTACTCTTTTACCAACGAATAGTGAGATTGACCGTCACTTTATAACGCCTCCATGGCTGAATGGACGAGCATATTTGGTGCGACGGGGATTCGAACTCGCGACCCTCAGGTTACGAGTCGAGTTCCTTAACCACCTGGCCATGCTGGCCTCATTGTGCTTAAAACATTACATTCACTTTTAACATAAAATATTCCTTTAAAGTGGAGCTTCCAAATGTCGGCACGATTTTAAACGTTCAACTAAACCTTAAAGATTTTAATGTTTAGTAGTTCAGAGATTTTTTCACAGTTAATTTTCACTTTGTAAAACAACACCAACAAATACTCAGATAAATCTGAAACTAAGCAATTGATTTAGCCTTCTGTATGTCTTAAAGTCATTATAACTTGTACAGATATTCCTCTTAGATCGGAGAGATTCCTGATGTTATCCTGATGATATGATGTCTTCATATGTGGTTTAATAACGTAATTACAAACAGTTGGTAGGGATGACGAGCCGTGGTTACCCCTTGTGTTGTTCACTTGCCAGCAGTTGGTAGGGATGACAGTGTATGGTGGCTATTCGCATTTGTACTCACCTAGCAGTTGGTAGGGATGACAGTGAGGTGCCAACAGTTGGTAGGGATGATAGTGTATGGTGGCTATTCGCATCCTTGTACAGTTGCTCACTTGGGGTGCCAGCAGTTGGTAGGGATGACAGTGTATGGTGGTTATTCTCATCCTTGTACAGTTGCTCACTTGGGGTTCCAGCAGTTGGTAGGGATGATAGTGTATGGTGGCTATTCGCATCCTTGTACAGTTGCTCACTTGGGGTGCCAGCAGTTGGTAGGGATGACAGTGTATGGTGGTTATTCTCATCCTTGTACAGTTGCTCACTTGGGGTGCCAGCAGTTGGTAGGGATGACAGTGTATGGTGGCTATTCGCATCCTTGTACAGTTGTTCACTTGGGGTGCCAGCAGTTGGTAGGGATGACAGTGTATGGTGGTTATTCTCATCCTTGTACAGTTGCTCACTTGGGGTGCCAGCAGTTGGTAGGGATGACAGTATATGGTGGCTATTCGCATCCTTGTACAGTTGGTCACTTGGGGTGCCAACAGTTGGTAGGGATGATAGTGTATGGTGGCTATTCGCATCCTTGTACAGTAATCTGTGTTGAATTATTTTTTTATCCAAAGACAAAAACGTACCAAAACATACAAAAGGCATTTAATTAGCTATTGGTGAGCAACGTGCACAGACAACTTGCTAATTAATGGTAGTCACGCTATTAATCACTTTGTAACTCTGTAATTCGTGAAAAACAATTAGATCCGTGTATGACGTATTGATGACGTCATATTTGCACCCAATGTATTTGTAAACAAATAGCACTGCTTCAAGAACATTTTTGCACGTTTTTCTCAATTTTTGGCTGCAAATGACAATTTTGCGCTTGAATATTCGGTAGATACTCAAGAAACTGATAATACAGAACTGTTTCTGACTCAGTTCATCACTTTATAACTCCGTAAACATCAAATCTCGTGTCATCCCGTCACCTTAGTTTTGTTCAGCAAATTCAATTGTTACTGTGTATTTAACTTCAAAATAGGCCCGTCATGGCCAGATGATTAAGGCACTCGATTGGTAATCTGAAGGTCGCGAGTTCGAATCCCCGTTACACCAAACATGCTTACCCTTTCAGCCATGGGTACCTTATAATGTTACGGCCAATCCCACTATTCGTTGGTACAAGAATAGCCCAAGAGTTGGCGGTAGGTGGTGATGACTAGCTGCCTTCTCTTCAGACTTACACTGCTAAATTAGGGACGGCTAGCGCAGATAGCCCTCGAGTAGCTTTGCGCGAAATTCAAAGCAAACCAATTATTAAAGAAACAAATCCTTCCACTTAAATCTGTGGCATGTTATAGATGTAGTGAAAAATTATTACATCATAGTCTCTTTAGCTCTTGAGTCACAGCTAAAAAAGAGAAACGCCCTACTGTTTGTCCTCCTTTAGTTTCATTATTTCCAGCTTCAGACCTAGGGCACGCGATCACGTAAACAAGTGCATTCACCACTATATGGTTACTTTGCAATAAAATTTCAAATGGTAAACGAGCATTTGGTGCGAGGCTAGAAATCAATAATAGTTGAGCCAGTTACCAGCCAAATGGCACTGGTGCCGACATCGTCACAACTTTCCTTCCCATGGAAAGCTTATAATACCAGAGATCGTTCCCGTTGCTAATAAAACAGTTTCTAAATATAGATGACGCTGTTAAAACAAATTTGTGTTGAACAAGTTCGTTTTAGTGCATAACCACTCAGTCGATTATCTGCGCTTTTTTCACAACAGGGAATTGAATCTCGGATTTTAACGTTGTAAGAACTTAAACTTAAGGCTAATATGTAGGAAAATCTTGGACGAGTTGGTAGCTATGTGAAATGTTTCCAAGTTGGTTTCTTAAGCCTATCTAAATTGTTAATCAATGTTCTCAGATAGACAATAAATAATTAACCCTTGATGTACGTTTGAACATTAATATGCAAGATATAGTTAACTGTGTAAAAATATCACAGCGCTGTTATGAAGATGTTTCGTAAAATCATCTTTTATTTAATATTTTCTTCGAATCGGAAGGTCCAAGGTTCGAGATAAACACGACCTACACTTTCATCTATTCGGGAGGGTGGCTGTAACTGTGACAATTTATCACATTATTCTGTTGATGAAGTATAGTTTCAAGGGTTGCAGGTAATGTTTACTGCTGCCCTCCTGTTGGATTGTAACTCTCCAGTAGTTGTATCTGAACCTCAGTTCAACCGTTTATCCCGTGTTTGAATCTGAAAATATCTTCATCACGTTAAAGAGTATCACATATTGTGTTTTTTTAATATACGAAGGACAATTTTGTTTTAAATGTTACGCAAAGCTACTCGAGGGCTATCTGAGCTAGCCGTCCTAATTTAGCGGTGTAAGACTAGAGGAAGGCAGCTAGTCATCACCACCCACCGCCAACTGCTGGGCTACTCTTTTACCAACGAATAGTGGGACTTACCGTCACATTATAATGCCCCATGGCTGAAGGGGCGAGTATGTTTGGTGTAATGGGGATTCGAACCCACGATCATCAGATTATAAGTCAAATGCTCTAACCACGTGGCCCCGCCGAGCGGAAAACGTTTCTTGTCTCAAGACTTGGTCCTGAGAGTAAATCAACATTACAACGCTGGACTCTATACACGTCCTTCAATAAATAAACACAAGTCAGTCGTTTGTTTGTTTTGAATTAAGCACAAAGCTACACAATGGGCCATCGCTACGAAACAACTCAGTCGTTTCTAAATTACAACACCGCTGATAGAAAATGTATTAAAATATATTTTAGAATCTTACTGAAGATAATGTTTAATATCAAAATAATAATAATTACAAGCATATATTGGTTTTCTTCTTTTAAAACAACCGTTCGATCCTTATTCTACTCGAAGCCAGAGGAATGTTTAGCTTTTCACAAGTGAAGTCACATCTTTCCTCTTACACCATTAAAGACGGATAAATGCTGAGATATCAACTTTCTTCGTCATCTAGAAGTTATTGTGTGGCAAACAATTGTCTGTCCGCCAGAGGAGATGGACTTAGAGTTCGATAGAAACAAAAAGTCCAAAGTCCCTTATCAAAAATTAACGAGGTATGACTAGCTCGCCAAGTCAGTCTCTCCCTATTTGTATCGGTCCTTATCACTTGTTGTAGAGAAACCCTAGTAATAAGAGATGCCTGTCTACAAATCACCTTGAGGATAGAGAAGAACTGAGCTGTCTTTCATTCCAAGACTCTGATTCGACAGAAAAAAAAAAGTATTGAAATATATATATATATATATATATATATATACTTTTATCATTACGAATGAACTCGTATCAGTATGAACGTTGTGATTGGTTAGATTTTTCCGTTTCCGGGCTCGAACTGCAGTTATAACGATAAATGTTTTGTAATAATAACCTAATAATGGAATGCCAGAACGTATCGGTAGAAGCCACTGGTGATTACAATACAGGAATATATAGAAACCACTGGTGGTTACAATACAGTAATATATAGAAACCACTGGTGATTACAATACAGGAATATATAGAAACCACTGGTGGTTACAATACAGGAATATATAGAAACCACTGGTGATTACAATTCAGTAATAATAGAAACCACTATATAGAAACCACTGGTGGTTACAATACAGTAATATATAGAAACCACTGGTGATTACAATACACGAATATATAGAAACCACTGGTGGTTACAATACAGGAATATATAGAAACCACTGGTGGTTACAATACAGGAATATATAGAAACCACTGGTGGTTACTATACAGTAATATATAGAAACCACTGGTGGTTACAATACATGAATATATAGAAACCATTGGTGGTTACAATACAGGAATATATAGAAACCACTGGTGGTTACAATACAGTAATATATAGAAACCACTGGTGATTACAATACACGAATATATAGAAACCACTGGTGGTTACAATACAGGAATATATAGAAACCACTGGTGATTACAATACAGGAATATATAGAAACCACTGGTGGTTACAATACAGTAATATATAGAAACCACTGGTGGTTACAATACAGGAATATATAGAAACCACTGGTGATTACATAATAGGGTGGTTACATATATAGAAACCACTGGTGGTTACAATACAGTAATATATATAGAAACCACTGGTGATTACAATACAGGAATATATAGAAACCACTGGTGGTTACAATACAGTAATATATAGAAGATTCAGAATGTGAAAACATTATGTATTATTAGATTTCGTCAAAATAGAAAAACAACTCACTATAAAAAATTGTTGAAAGCACGAGATCGAAACATCGTGAACTAAAAATGTAAATATTTACTTGGGTCTTGAAAGCAACTGTTAAATAAATGTTACGTCTGAAGGCTTATAACGCTAAAAACCGAGTTTTGATACCCTTGATCAGTATAAGAGAAACGGTTTCTTTTGAAGCTTTGTGAACAAACATTTTTGTATTTGTTAAATATTAAGTAAGATACTTTTAATATTGCTTTGTTATTTACAAATCCCGTTTACAAACGAAGCTAGACACCGGATTTCGATACCCGTGGTGGGCAAAGCACAGATAGCTAGCTAATTGTTCAGCAATAAACAAAGAAACAAATAATGTATGAATACAAATACATCAAAGAATTGCATTGTGTTTTCTTCAAAAGTAGAGGACAGTTTCATCATCTCAAAAGTGAAATAATACTTCCACAGTTCCACATATTAAGATATTTCTTCCAAACCAAACGAAAAACATTTTGTTTTAAAAACGTCCTTTTAGACTAAAGACGTGTAACTAACTCTTCGGTTATCGTTAACATCAAGTGGAATCTGTGAATCCACTTCTATGTTTTTCTTTTTACGTCGAAGCCAGTTTAAAATACGAAGGATATAATATAATTTTAAACAAAGTATTTGACCCCCTTCCGTTGGTTTAGTGGTAAATTCAAGAGCTTATAACGCTGATAATCGGGTTTTGATACCCGCGGCGGGCGCAGCACAAAACTCACTTTGTTGCTTTGGGCTTAACAACAAACGAACACTTTTTAACTTCATTACTTTTTGTAAAGTTTTTACCGTGACCACAGGACCTCCCGACAAAAATAGCGGTAGACCATAACGTAAGAAGTGAGCTAGTTGATAATTAGTGCATAATACGTTTAAAACATAATAACTAATTAATAATCAGACATGATGGATCTATTACAACAACAAACGATGTTTAGTAACCACCAGATTACACTGAACCCTTATAATCTATACTGGTATATATTCTTACGTCATGTTAGATTTCCATTGGTCACGTGGGTTAAGACGTTCGACTCGTAATCTGAGGGTCGCGGGTTCGAATCCTGGTCACAACAAATATGCTCGCCTTTTCAGCCGTTGGTGGTGTCATAAAGTGACGGTCAATCCTACTATTTATTTGTAAAAGAGCAGCCCAAGAGTAGGCGATAGGTGGTGATGACTAGCTGCCTTCCCTCTAGTCATACATTTCTAAATTAGGGATGACTAGCGCAGACAGCCCTCGTGTAGTTTTGCGCGAAGATTAAAAACAAAGAAAAAGATTTTCATTAGTGATTAAGTTAAAATATGTAAAAAAAAGGATGTTTTAAAGTGTAGAATAAATACCTCCCAGTTCGTTTGTAGAATTAATGTCCCTCCCAGTTCGTTTGTAGAATTAATACCCCTCCTAGTTCGTTTATAGAATTAATACCCCTCCTAGTTCGTTTATAGAATTAATACCCCTCCCAGTTCTTTTATAATATAATTATACCCCTCCTAGTTCGTTTATAGCAGTTCGTTTGTAGAATTAATACCCCTCCCAGTTCGTTTCTATAATTATACCACTCGCAGTTCGTTTGTAGAATTAATACCCCCCACGTTTATAGTTAATACCCTCCCAGTTTGTAGAATTAATACCACTCCCAGTTCGTTTGTAGAATTAATACCCTCCCAGTTCCTCCCTATAATTATACCACTCGCAGTTCGTTTGTAGAATTACCCCTACCGTTTGTAGAATTAATACCTCCCAGTTCGTTTCTATAATTATAACCCTCGCAGTTCGTTTGTAGAATTAATACCCCTCCCAGTTCGTTTGTAGAATTAATACCCCTCCCAGTTCGTTTGTAGAATTAATACCCCTCCCAGTTCATTTGTAGAATTAATACCCCTCCTAGTTCGTTTGTTTTTATTTGCTAGTTTTACTGAAAAGTAGCTTATAAATCCTCGATTTAATAACAGAAAATAAAACTGACATTTCAATTTCGTAACCAACTTTACCTCTTCGTTCATCAGGCCAGAATGTGGGTAATTTACTCCAGTTTTCCATAATAATGGGTTACAGCAAACATAATGAAAAAGGAATCTTTAAGAATGCCAATGAAAATAAACTTACTTCAATGTCGGTCCCTAATAAACAAAAGAAACTTACTATAATGCCGGTCCCTAATGAACAAAAGAAACTTACTTCAATGCCGGTCCCTAATGAACAAAAGAAACTTACTTCAATGCCGGTCCCTAATGAACAAAAGAAACTTACTTCAATGCCGGTTCTTAATGAACAAAAGAAACTTACTTCAATGCCGGTCCCTAATGAACAAAAGAAACTTACTTCAATGTCGGTCCCTAATGAACAAAAGAAACTTACAATAATGCCGGTCCCTAATGAACAAAAGAAACTTACTTCAATGTCGGTCCCTAATGAACAAAAGAAACTTACTTCAATGCCGGTCCCTAATGAACAAATGAAACTTACTTCAATGCCGGTCCCTAATGAACAAAAGAAACTTACTTCAATGCCGGTTCTTAATGAACAAAAGAAACTTACTTCAATGTCGGTCCCTAATGAACAAAAGAAACTTACAATAATGCCGGTCCCTAATGAACAAAAGAAACTTACTTCAATGTCGGTCCCTAATGAACAAAAGAAACTTACTATAATGTCGGTCCCTAATGAACAAAAGAAACTTACTATAATGTCGGTCCCTAATGAACAAAAGAAACTTACTTCAATGCCGGTCCCTAATGAACAAAAGAAACTTACTTCAATGTTGGTCCCTAATGAACAAAAGAAACTTACTTCAATGCCGGTCCCTAATGAACAAAAGAAACTTACTTCAATGCCGGTCCCTAATGAACAAAACTAACAAACAAAACTTATAGTTGTTTTTTTTTTTTAATTTCATTCTTTGATTTAGTCGATTTTGTTGTTGTTGTTATTGAAAGTTCTGGCCAATCGATATCAGTTTTTATTTCTAAATTAGGTTTACGTCTGTCTTGTAGTGTCCAATCTTTTAGAGCACTACGTGTATATTTAACTTCAGTTGCTCACTGGTATTTATTTTCTTTGTTTCGTAAATGTTTTCCTGATTACCTAATATAGAAATGGAAACAAAATTTAATTCGTTACTTTTGAAGAATTATGTTTTATTAACTGATATATATATATTTTTCATTCGTTTGCAATCTGTAGCTGCTAATTAATAAAACGGGAGTATTATTAAATAAACACAGTAATAAATTGACAACACGAAATGTTCGATCATGGTTTGTTTTTTTTTGTTTTTTTTTGCAGATCTTCAGAATTCCGCCAAACGATGATTATTTATCAAGTGGTACATACTGATCTCACAGATGTCGCCTCATATTAGGCACGCATACTCCTCAACAAAATACTCACTCACACACTTATATAAAAAAGATATAGATGTCGCTGTTGTTCGAAGCTAATGTACGTACAATTATTTTTCTCAGTTTATTCACTAACATCTTCTGATCAAAGTTAGTTCTACAAATCAGGACTACAAAAAGTAAATCAATTATTTATTTGCTTCGATACAAATTCAGAACTGCTACCTATTAGTCATGAGTTCGTAAGATTTTTATAGACACGAAACATTCAGCACTAAATTTTCCAATGAGATATTTTTCACTTGTGAAGAGTTGGGAGTCTGCTATCAACAAATCAAAACTTGTGGATGTTCTTACTGAGGCACGGCATGGACAAGTGTGTTAAGGCGTTCGACTCGTAATCTGAGGGTCGCGGGTTCGAATCCCGGTCGCACCAAACATGCTCGTCCTTTCAGCCGTGGGGGCGTTATAATGTGACGGTCAATCCCGCTATTCGTTGGTAAAAGAGTAGCCCAAGAGTTGGCGGTGAGTGGTGATGACTAGCTGCCTTCCCTCTAGTCTTACACTGCTAAATTAGGGACAGCTAGCACAGATGGTCCTCGAGTAGCTTTGCGCGAATTTCAAAAACAAAACTGTTCTTATTGTATGTAATATTTAATTTCTCCTTACAGCTTTATTAGTAAACATAAGAGACTTTTTTAAGTATCAGCAAGTTGTAATTTACAGTAGATTTGGTGAAAACCAACTCATGTAGCAGGAGACAAAACAGTTTGTTTTCGATATAAAATGTGTAACTAATTTCTATGTATTCCACAGTTTATCGTTTTCATGTTTATATTAAACAAAATTCCTACGGTGTGAATTTATAGCATTGTTTGTCATATTCCAAACTATAAGTAAACATAAAGTATTCCTGATACACTATTTAATATAAACATCAAAATATGGATTAACTGTAGATTGAAATATCCTTCTACCTAAGTTACTACAAGTTGCTTGTGAACATAATTAAATGATGTTTGGATTGAACTGACCAATGTTGTGACACCGAAGATTTTCTTTATTTTGTGGTGAAGCTAAATCTTGGCATATGACTCCTTAGAAGAGAAGAATTTTGTGGTAAAGAAGTGATTAATTTTATACTGCAGTACGTTTTATTGTGAGCTTTGTATTATCGTGATTAAAAGCTGCCTTGTTTATTTAGTCCCAACGTCAAGATAAACGTATAACATAAGAAACAGCACATTATTAGTAATGTGTTCGATCATGAATTTTGAAAGTTTGGGCTGATGGTTTAAAACCTTTCAACATTCATTATCAAATGTTACGGTTCTTTGGTCCACCGACTTTGCCTATGAGCCATGGGTTGGCGACTAAATAGATAGATATGATATCTGGGAGGGTCATTTCTTTCAGAAAATCATGCCAGAGGGTTTACTGGTAACATCGTAAGACAATATAGATCACATTCTACGCGAATTACTAATTAGAATGTACTCAGTCGAATGTAAAGACCTATATTGGTGAACGTATCTTCACCAGCAATCCGTGTAATAACGTTTGGTCAGCTAAGGAAATAATTTTTAATACTTGGCTAACAATGAACACTAGGGTTATAGGTCAAATATTAATAAAATAATAATAATATTCAAATCATATAAACATCAGTAACATAATTAAAGAAATCAATTTTAAAGAAAAATGACAGGATAATGAATTACTTTTAATACACATAATACCGATACACATAACCTGAACATAATACCGATACACATAACCTGAACATAATACCGATACACATAACCTGAATATAATACCGTTACACATAACCTGAACATAATACCGTTACACATAACCTGAACATAATACCGTTACACATAACCTAAACATAATACCGTTACACATAACCTGAACATAATACCGATACACATAACCTGAATATAATACCGTTACACATAAACTGAACATAATACCGATACACATAACCTGAATATAATACCGTTACACATAACCTGAACATAATACCGTTACACATAATCTGAACATAATACCAATACTCATGACTTGAACATAATACTGATACACATAATCTGAACATAATACCGATACTCATGCCTTGAACATATTACGGTACAAATAACCTGAACATAATACCGATACACATGTCTTGAACATATTACAGTACATATAATCAAATTTAAAATACTACGTATTTTTATTAAGACCTTTAAAAACAAAATACACACATACACACAGCCATGACACAAATGTATTTGTTGAGTGACTTCTCTCCTTCCAGTGATACAGCGGTATGTCTGTGAAAATACAACTCTAGAATCCGGATTTCGATGTCCTTGGTGTAGTTTTGTGTTTAACAACAAACAGACACTTCTATTGTTTGATAATGCAAGTTTTCCTGTGCACGTATATTGTTTTCCATTTTTTTCCTACATACTTGTTTCTAGTCATATACGTAGTTTTAAAAGTAGGTCCACGAAACGTGGATATGTTCTTCATCATCCTTTCCTGGTATCACATGCTCTTTTTCCTGGGTAAGGTAGCTATATAGTAAAACACATTTGGTAAAGAACAACGTTAATGTACATATACGTACATACGAGTATTTTAAAGACAACAAAGAACCTATTGATTCATCTGAACCGTATCACTCACTTTACTACACTTTGAAATCAAAATAAAACACTCGCAGACAGCCCTTATCATTCAACTGTACTACTGGTATCGAAACCTAGTTTTTACAGATGTGGGTCCGCAGACATGTCGCTGTGCCACTGGGTGGCGCTCTGAACAGTAACTCACTTATTAATATATTAGTCAAAAACATTAAGTATTAGGCCTATTATATATTTATCGTTACATTCTTTATCTTGTCTAGATAAATAATGTACCATTAAAAATATAACAGGTCTTATATTAATGTCTTATGACAAGTATAATGCGTTATAGCCATGATTTGCCATCTTGGAAAACACTTTCACACCATAACAAGTCACTCTTTTTCCTTCATCCATTAAACATTTATTTTCGTTCTCCTGCGCTCCTTTAAGTTTAGGTAAGGAGAGTCTTCAAAATAATATTAAAATTAAATTATTTTCACACAAATTTTTCTTCAACATCGAACAGTAAATACTTATCACTGAAATGTTTGTAGCTTTTATTTTAATCAGTAACGTCGCGTTCGTTTCCTGGAAGCTGATATATCACTTTGTATCTTTGTTAAATATTTCAAGTAACATGCAATGCTTGTCATAAAAAGTAAATTAGTTCCGGCAGCTAGAAATGAGAGACAGTCGAAGTCTGCGCTATCGATTCCTATTCACCATTAATCCATTGAATGTGTCTTGTACATTGAAATGATTAGTGTAGTGTTGTTACATACATGGGCTATCCATTCTCTTCTCAGAGAACTGCTTCTCATGCTTGGCTGGCTCGCAGACTCTTCACTGTCAGCTCAGACGTTCAGGTAATCTCATTGAACGTGCCAGAAGATATCTTCTTCTTAGCGGAATACCAAACAAGTTTTATCGTAAAATAATAAGTAAGATACGATTTCGTTAGAACTTAAAACGTTTTCAGAAAGTTACAGCGGTGAGACAAGTATTACAAACATGAGCAAAATTTCAACGTCAGTTATTTATAAGTTGATAATGAATTCATTAAAGTATTTGATGGAGACGAAACATATAATGATTTTTCAGTCCAAATTGTCTGCTTGTTTGTTTTTCGTTTTTCGAATAAAGATAATTAATCAATTGACAGCACCTGCCCTGTGATTCAGGTATAGTCGTCCCTGAATTTGAAGTGAACAGTAAAGATAGCCACTCGACAGCACCTGCCCTGTGATTCAGGTATGGTCGTCCTTGATTTTGAAGTGAACTGTAAAGATAACCACTGGACAGCACCTGCCGTCTGAATCGCTCACAATTAACCTAATAGCTTGATCTGTCACTCTTATAACTTTTCCATAACTGAAAGTGAAAAATGTGTTTTAAACACCACAGATCGAACCCGGGTCCCTCATGTCCCACTCCAGTACACTAAAAACTAGGCTATGCTTGGACCGAATATTATTGCAATCTGTATACAAAATGATTAAATTATATATTTCTTAATGTTTCGAATAAAACTACTTTTAATATCCACATTTTTCACAACATCTAATAAAATTTTCATTCTTTTTTATTCTAGGGCTTTTTAAAAATAATTTCAGTGATAATTTCTTATTAACAATAAATAACAGTAAATCTTAGTTAATAGAAAATGCAGGTTGAATTTATAATTAGAGTTTACTAAAAAAAATCATATTATTGCCTTTTAAGATTTTAAAACTCTTTAGAGGCCCCCTAGTGACACAGTGGTAAATCTCAAGACTTATAACTCTATAAACCGGGTTTCGATACCCGCTGTTGGTACGACAAATGTAGTCCATAATGTAGCTTTACGTTGAACATGAACTCATTACAGCACTCCCGATGGCTGTTGAAAGCTCATCATATCAGAAATCGGGTTTCGATACCCACAGAAAGCTCAGCTTTGTGCTTACAATCAAACTCTTTAGGGACACATTTATAGGCTCGTTTACTTGCTACATAAGTGAACGTTATCCAATAACTTAATTAGCAGAGATATTCAAACTATTTTCGTTATTTTATCTCATAATTTAATTAGCAGAGATATTCATACTATTTTCGTCATTTTATCTCATAACTTAATTTGCAGAAATATTCATACTATTTTCGTCATTTTATCCCATAACTTAAGTAGAAGAGATATTCATACTATTTTCGTCATTTTATCCAATAACTTAATTAGCAGAGATATTCAAACTATTTTCGTCATTTTATCTCATAACTTAAGTAGAAGAGATATTGATACTATTTTCGTCATTTTATCCCATAATTTAATTAGCAGAGATATTCATACTATTTTCGTCATTTTATCTCATAACTTAATTAGCAAAGATATTCATACTATTTTCGTCATTTTATCCCATAACTTAAGTAGAAGAGATATTCATACTATTTTCGTCATTTTATCTCATAACTTAAGTAGAAGAGATATTCAAACTATTTTCGTCATTTTATCTCATAACTTAATTAGCAGAGATATTCATACTATTTTCGTCATTTTATCTCATAACTTAATTTGCAGAAATATTCATATTATTTTCGTCATTTTATCTCATAACTTAATTTGCAGAAATATTCATACTATTTTCGTTATTTTATCTCATAATTTAATTAGCAGAGATATTCATACTATTTTCGTCATTTTATCTCATAACTTAATTTGCAGAAATATTCATACTATTTTCGTCATTTTATCCCATAACTTAAGTAGAAGAGATATTCATACTATTTTCGTCATTTTATCCAATAACTTAATTAGCAGAGATATTCAAACTATTTTCGTCATTTTATCTCATAACTTAAGTAGAAGAGATATTGATACTATTTTCGTCATTTTATCCCATAATTTAATTAGCAGAGATATTCATACTATTTTCGTCATTTTATCTCATAACTTAATTAGCAAAGATATTCATACTATTTTCGTCATTTTATCCCATAACTTAAGTAGAAGAGATATTCATACTATTTTCGTCATTTTATCTCATAACTTAAGTAGAAGAGATATTCAAACTATTTTCGTCATTTTATCTCATAACTTAATTAGCAGAGATATTCATACTATTTTCGTCATTTTATCTCATAACTTAATTTGCAGAAATATTCATATTATTTTCGTCATTTTATCTCATAACTTAATTTGCAGAAATATTCATACTATTTTCGTCATTTTACCTCATACCTTGCACGAGGCCACATCATCGTGTGTAGTCACAGGTAATCCTAAAGGGGTAAAGGTTCATCCACTCAACTACAGTCTACTTAATGGTTTCACCGTCTGAAAACATCACACGTGAGACTTTTTATCATGTCTTCTCAACTTTTTTTTACATGTTTATACAGCATCTACTTGTTCGTTCCAAGTGTCTCACGTGGCCACATAAATGCGTTATATGACTAAAGTTACTCGAGTATTTATCACTGTTATTATTAATAGAGTATATTATAAAGATTTCAGGCTAGATTTATATAGGTCTTGATAAAAAATATTCTATTTTCAGTTAAGATATATACATATATATTTTTTGCGGGCTGTTCTTACACACCTTTTGTTTCTGTTTGTTTTGAATGTCACGCAACGCTATGCGAGAACTATCTGCGCTAGCCGTCTCTAATTTAGCAGTGTAAGACTAGAGGGAAGGCAGCTAGTCATCATTACCCACCACCAATTCTTGAGCTACTCTTTTACCAAAGAATAATGGGATTGACCGATCATTATAACGCCCTTCACAACTGAAAGGGCAAGCATGTTCGGTATGACGGAGATTCGAACCCACGACCCTCAGATTACGAGTTGAGGGTCTTAACGACCTGATCATACCGGGCCTGAAAGTTAAAGAGAAGGAAGATAGCAAGATTCAACAATACAACATCAATACTACTACCTTATTACAGGCCTCGCGCCGATTAATATCCTTTCTGACCTCACGTGCTTTGATTTAAAAATATAAAAGATGTGTAAGGGAAAGTGTTCACAGAGACTGAGGACGCGTGACAGAATAAGACCCCCAGTAATCTGTGTAACCGAAACTCAACCTTTCTGTTTGAAGAGTACATAATCAAATCGCCAGCTAGTGATTAAGTTAATAAAATGTTAAATGACTTATTGACATATTATGTCAAAAATAATTATAAATGCTCTTATGACTAAAATATTGGCCTAGGTAAAGCTAAATACTGACTTTGGAGTTGTGCAACTTCAGGTTAACAAAATTGAAGATGACCTAAGAAGGTTGAAACGTTATTCTGTTCTTTATTTTAATTAAAGTACTAATACCCATACTAGCCGTCTTGAGAATAAATTTTTACTTCAAGTGAGTTTCTCACCATCACGAAGTACTTCTAAATTTTGCAAGAGGAATGTACAGTCTGATTAACCATCTAATTGTTGTTGTTGTTTTGAATTAAGCACAAACCTACACAATGGGCTATCTGTGCTCTGCCCACCACAGGTATTAAAACCCGGTTTTTAGCGTTGTAAGTCCGCAGACATTCCGCTGAGCCACTGGGGGCATTAACCCCCTAAACTCAGCATCTTCGTTGCTGAATCCTAATGAAAAGTGAATACTTTTGGCATTTAAGTTTGTGTTTTTTCAATTATTTTTATATTAAAGATTGAGTCTCTTTGTCGAGATAAATTTATTTTCGCTGGTTCTAACTTGAATAACGAAAACCGTGACCCATCTTTGTAGCCCGCCCAATCCATTCTATTGGCCTCATCCACTCGAAATATGCACGTTAAATATATTAAGTCAAATTAAATTATTATAACAATAGATAACAGCGTCACTGAGTGGTGTAGGTCTAAAACTAATGAGTATGTACATGTTTATTATGCTAACCTAGGTGACGTCGAGGTAGTTTATTGTACTCTAGTCTAACGTTCATGTGATGACGCATTCTGTAATTTTCTTATTTCTGAATTCTGGGAACCAAGGATTATTTATTCGATAATAATCGAAAACACTAGAGCTGTTTACGTAATTAGGCTTTTTGTAAAAGATAAAGTTTTACAAAACGGTGAATTTTGTAAAAATAAGAACTGTGTAAGTTATCATCGTTTCTGGTTGGATTTGAAATTGAACAGAAGGTATGCTTACCCAACTTTAAATAACTTAAAATGTTTGAAGTTACGTCGGATATTATTATTAAGATGTTATGTTATTGTCGGTAGTTTTACTTATATTGTAATGTGACTGCCTTGTACTACAGTGAAAATCAAGTACTACTGGTATTGTAGGCAAGTGTGCGAATTGAAGCAGTCGAAAGATCGTGAGTTAACCAGCTAAGCCTAAATTGAAGTGAACTAAAGTAACGTATGGCTACTACTGATATTATAAGTGTATTCTTTAAAACTGTTAAAATGGCAGAAGTTGCGACACCTAAACTAAACGACTGAGTAGTAGTAAGAGAACACAGGTTAATATTACTGTTAATTAACGATGATGGATTTTTAAGAACCGTGTGTATTTTTAGGTGTATAATTGCAGATTAAACTTTATGCGCTGAAACGTTTGATTGAACACGTTTACAGTTGTTACTGTGGTGTGTTTTTAATAATGAATTGTTTTATTAGAAATGTAGTACCATTATTGTAATATCAGTTGAATAAATAAATGGACAGATAATTAATTTAAAGTTAACTATACTTCTCTACAATTAATTAAATAAAAGAACATTTCTGTGAAGTTTTTCAAGGTCTTCCTTGAAGTTTTTTATGGAATAATTAAGGTGATATCTGTAAAATAAAGTTTAATGATCACTGATCTAAAGGTTTAATTATCCAAAGTAATACTAATAAAATGATATTTTTAGAAAGTTTTTACAATGTTATCAGTATAATGCTACAAAGTTTTGTCATACTTAGAAAAATAATGTATTTTAACATTTAATAAATGTAAGTTATTGAACAAAAAAACCCTCGGGAATAAAGCTTTATTTCCAGTATACTGATAATTTGAGGCAACAAATTAATATATAATATTTGACAGGAATGCCAAGCCATACATAACTTAATGTTACAAATGACTAGTAACAATCAACATCTACATTCAGGGTTGAGACACGGGTGTAATGAAAGTTGTGATTTTTCATCCTTGTAAATTGTGATTATAAATATACTTTAAACATTTACTATTGAAAAAAAAGTGTTGTTGTTTTTTCTAGAGGTTGATTTGAAATAACCACCAAAAATACAATTTATTACAGAATTTAGGATTATCAGTTTCCTCAGTTAGTACTGCATAAAGTAACTGTTAATTTAAAATCATGGTTTAATTAATTATTGCATTAAAATTGATCAGGTGTTTCTAGCTATAACTGTATTTGAATATTCTTGTAATGGAAATATTGTCACTATGATTTCTCATTAATAATTTTGATTAATACAAAAATGTTCAGTTTAATATATATATTTAAGTGGTACCAGTATTATACATAAAGGTGTGCAAAAATTCTGGACATCCCTTATTTAAAATTCATGTTAACAGTTTAGTTTTTCACAATAACAGTTGTGGCAGACGAATGATATGCAACAACTGATGCTTTGAAACAATAGTTTAAAGGTTTGCTAAACTTACCACTAATATACTAATGAGGACATGACATCTTGCACAGAAATGTATCGTACTATGTCATAAAAATGAAAGCTAATAAACAGACATCTTAGTTAATTTATTAAAACTCTTGTTAGCCTATGTCAGAGTGTCAATAACTTATTTCTTTCATGTACACTATCTTTATTTAAGGGGAAGGGGGTGCCCAGACTTTTTTGCCCACTCTGTACTTGTCTGCGATGTGAACAAACACATTTCTTGTGTTACCACTATTTACGTGGAATAAATTGTTGTAGAATTATTAAGCAGAAATAAAACTGACCTGTCTCATTAGAAACAGTTATATGGATAAGAGAGTACAATGTTATACACTGTATTATTGTTTTGTACTAGTCTGTACTATTGCTGATAAACTTAATGCATTATCAGTTGATTCTTAGGCTTAAATTTTAAAAACCGATATACAGATGGGAAAGTTGGAGTATATTGTAGCTGTTAAAATTAAATACAAGGATTTTCAGTATTTTAGAAAATGTCTCTTGCAATGTGTGTCTGCATTTAATAAAGAAGATGGAACATTTTCTGTTTGTGATGTGAAGTCTGGGTGTGTTCAGAATAATAAAATAATGAACTTCCTAAGCCTGTTCCTTGTCTGTTTTAGTTCTCTGAATTAACAATAATAACTGTTAACCCTAGAAAAACTGATGGTAAAGGTACCTATTAGCTTTAAAGCACATTTTCCTTAGCTGTTTGTGCACCAACTTGCTTTTTGGTTTATGACTTTGTTGGTTATAGTTTCCATAATAACTTGAGTAACAAAATATTTAAACAGAAGTACCCTCAATTTAACAAACTATTTAAACAGAAGTACCCTCAATTTATGATTGAATTATACCAAATGCTGCTTGAATTTTCTTTGCATTTTACATACAAAATGAATTATTTCATCCAATTATTTGTATTAATATCATTGTAATTACTCTTATGAGGCAACATGTAAATCCTACTGTGAAAATCTCTATTTTATGGTTAATATTTGAACTTGTAAATTGACCAGAAGATTTGGAAAGATAACCACATGATATCTTTTGGAATGTTTTCTGAATGAATAAGCCTCTGGAATACAACATCAACTAATTAATATAAATTTGAATCAATTATGCATTGTACATAAACATAGTAATGGCTCTGTGTTCCAGTAGGTTTTCCACTTGGAAGTTTGTATTAGTTATAATCATTGTGTGATTTCAGATTCTAAAGTTCAAGTTAGTTTTTGTTTCTAGAAGTGGTTTCTGGTGAAATTACTGTTATTTTAGCCTAAAATTTAAGGAGTTAATAAACAAAAGAAAGAAACTGGAATTTCTAAACGTATTAGTTGAATGATAGTTTATTTAGACTGACAAGTTAGTCAAGAGGTGAACCTTTAAGTCACGAGGTGACAAACTTTACACACGTACATATCATCATAAATAAACTTGTAGTATATTAGGTAGTTTTTGATTTTAGAATTGTAACACTGAATACTTGTAAAATGTAGTTTGGTCATAATGTATATTTCAGAAGAGGTTTTCATTTTGGTTTGTAGTAAATGTGAGAGGTGTGCTTACTTCTAAACATTTTAAAAAACTTCTCCAATGCATTGCATATCCATTTTGAGGGCTTCAACATTTTTACAATATAGTTAGACTTGGGCAGACTGAACATAGGATGAATACAATGCCAGGAACATTTGGTTATGGCCAGGAATATGACAATACGGCAGCCAATAACAGTCCACTGGAAGGAATCGAAAATGCATTTTCTGAAAAAGCTATTCGAATGGGTAAGTTAAATTGTCTTCTCTCTTATAAAAAACCAAAAACTGTGACAACAGTAATTCTTTTTTATCCATTCAGCATATCTATATGAATGTACTTAGTTTTTATTCACTATACAATTTCATATAGTATTTTTCACTCACCCCCACCCACCCTGGTTCAGTAATCATCTTTTTAAATTATTCAAAGATAAATATTTTAACAAGTGACAAAAAGGTGGGCAAATAATTTTGAGAATTTAACAATTTGAGAAAAATATCAGGTTGTGGAAAAAGAGAAGAAACACCTGTAACAGGAAAGGAGAAAAAACAAAAAGGGAAGTATTATAATAGAGAAGAAGGAGAAACACCTGTAACAGGAAAGGAGAAAAAAACAAAAAGAGAAGTAGTATAATAGGGAAGAAGGAGAAACACCTGTAACAGGAAAGGAGAAAAAAACAAAAAGGGAAGTAGTATAATAGGGAAGAAGGAGAAACACCTGTAACAGGAAAGGAGAAAAAACAAAAAACGGAAGTTGTATAATAGGGAAGAAGAAACCATACTGGTTGTTAGGTTTTATTGCTATGATACTGTTGTCAGCCAGTCAGAGATGGTCCATACTGGTTGTTAGGTTTTGTTGCTATGATACTTTTGTCACCAGTCAGAG
Organism: Tachypleus tridentatus; assembly: GCF_004210375.1. Classification (NCBI taxonomy): domain Eukaryota; kingdom Metazoa; phylum Arthropoda; class Merostomata; order Xiphosura; family Limulidae; genus Tachypleus; species Tachypleus tridentatus. The sequence goes on along the minus strand of NC_134826.1, from coordinate 5,828,457 downwards.
ATGGTCCATACTGGTTGTTAGGTTTTGTTGCTATGATACTTTTGTCAACCAGTCAGAGATGGTCCATATTGGTTGTTAGGTTTTGTTGCTGTGATACTGTTGTCACCAATCAGAGATGGTGAAAAGTTGAGTAATTCAATCATTTAATTGATAGATTATACAAGTTAAAATGGCTGGTATTGGTAGAAAAAACTATACCAGCCATTTTTAAATATATATTTTTCTCTACAAGTGGGTTTTCTCATCATCACGGATAATTGATATATTACTTTTGAAAAGCAAAATTGTCCATTACTGTTGTGTAAGTTAATCAATTAATCAAAAGTAGTGTTTCAAAATGATATTATTTTCAGTTATTTAAACAATAAGTTACTTGAAACGAAGATTTAGTCTGCTGGTAATAAATTAACCAACCAATCAGAATTTTTTTGTTACTATTTTTGATTATTTTCACTATTCAAACTTAATTTCTCCATCTTTTTTTTATGGAAACTTTAAAAATATTTGCTACTGTCACTAGTTTTGAACTACTGACTCAAGGGAAGGCAAAATTATCAAGTATCAGTAATTGTGCAGCCTGTGTTCAAATACAGGGAAGAAGTCTTGGTGGGGAAAAATGGTTTGTTTTGAGAGTGTATTTATGAAATTATATTTAATGATATGTATATCACAAGAATGTGGTTATTTTTATTCTATTTTTATGTGTTTTTTTTATTTAAAAGTCTAACCCTTTAAGTAATTGCACAAAAATGGCAAATTGTTGTATCCCAAATCTTTTGTGTGTTGTCCATTTATTTAACAAAGTACTTGAGGTCTGTGTTTTGCAGTTGGTGGGTAACATACATAGAACACTTGTGATACAACAATTTGTTTTTACCTTGTATTTTCACTTCAATTCAGTTATTTCCTATCCATTCCAGCTACTTACATATGTAAAATAAATATTTATTAGGCTTAGTTAGTGCTAATTGTTTTTAATTGTGACAATAGTTACTTGTACAAGTAACTTGTATTCCATACACCCTTCAGTAATGAAATGTTTTATACAGGGTTTATCCGGAAGGTTTATGGAATTCTTATGGTCCAGCTTGCAGTTACTGTCGGCTTTATTTGTCTTTTCATTTTTGAGTAAGTACCTTGTGAACAAAAGTTTGTTTTAATTGAAGGAAAACATAAGTACTGCTATACAAGGTCCAAGATGTAAGACACAATGGTGATGTGTTATTTTTACAGAACCACATGTTTATCTGTTAATTTTAAAGTAAAACTTGTTTACGCTACAATTCATTTGAACTAACAGAAAATCTTTGTATGAGATTTTATTATCTCAAGCTACAATTGTTTGATATCCAAGTTTTGTAGGGTTTTTTTATTACTTTTTATTGAATCTCACAAATGAATTATATGCATTGGTCTTGTCACAAAAAATAAGTTTACATTTACATTCAGTGTATTGTTTTAATACTGACTATCGTGTGTAGAATTATCATAATGTATTCTTAATGTAATACTAACCTTGTAAACATAAACAAAACTTGTATATATTTCACTTTAGTGTCAATTAATTAGTCTTAAAGCACATGTGGTAACGAGTTTAGATGAAATTGATTTATAACTTATGTTTTGCTATGTATTTTCATGTACGGTTATCTCATTGAAGTATTATCTACATTTAATTTTGTATTCAGTAGGCCAAAAGTGAATCACTTTGCTCGTTAGCATGTGGAGCTCAGTATGGGTAGCACTGTAAGTATTCATCAGCAGTATCCATTTCTTAACTTTGCACTTGTGATGTTTCAGTGTTCAATAATTAGAACCTTCTCACTACAGAGTTAAGTAATACTGTTTACTAGTTTGCCATTTCAAAGCTATGTCATTTGATAAGGGGCTTTACATGATAAGACAGTATTTCTTATTAAATTAATCATGATTTTACATTAGGATTCTTTCTTAATTAATGAATTAGTAATGTTCATCATATTAACATTTAAAAGATGAGATAAAATGATCAAGTTAAAAACATGTTTAACGATCGTATTCAGTAAGTTAACTCACTGGACTGTAGTGTCTGGTCCATCTCTAAAGAAACAACCACCACAAATTTGTTGTGGGTATTCTTGATAACCATTCCTCTAGTCCAGTGGACACAATCTCTTTTAGTCCGAGTCTCCCTTGATGTGAATAAAAAAGTTCAAGCCACCACTAACCTATGAAAATGCCTTAAAATGTGATTTATTAATTTCAGAAAATAATTACTAATGAACTTTAATTATATCTGTGAAGTACTTTTTCAATTAAACTTTGTTTGTAATTTATTATTGCCTTTTATCATAAACTTGTTTCTATTATAATTAGGCCGTTAGCAACTTACTGTGTTTGTGTTAAATCTCTAAACTATTATGTAATTAAATACACACTTGGTCTTATATAAAGTTGTCTTATTTTCATTTTAAAAGACAAAGAAATTATGAAATTAAATTTTTAAAATTAATAATAAATGATAACAAAAGTGTAGAAGTAAACATTTTATTTACAAATCAATACACAGTCTTAAATAAAACACTGCTTTACCCTCAAGGACCTTCACTGCCCACAGAGGGTGGAGCAGCTCCTACTATATTAAATGCTGATCTAACTTGTATTTTCATCATGGTTTAACCAAACATAGATACTTTTTGTGACATTTCACATGAAATCCAACAAAACAAAAACTTAAGCTACACATAGATATATTATTAACCAACATGTTCTGTGTAAAAATTGTCCTCTGAAAAAAAGAGTTTTGATGTCGAACCCAAGTATATTTTGTATTCTACATAAAAACTACAAGTATATTTTGTATTCTACATAAAAACTACAAGTATATTTTGTATTCTACATAAAAACTACAAGTATATTTTGTATTCTACATAAAAACTACTTGCTATCAGAACAAATCACTTTAAAGAGTTTTGATGTCGAACCCAAGTATATTTTGTATTCTACATAAAAACTACTTGCTATCAGAACAAATCACTTTTTTAATCTTTTTTTCATGTGATAAAGTATGAATAATACTGTTTTTGTGTTGTGAAAACAAACTTTAACTGTACTAAATATTTAGATGAGTATGTTTTAGATGTAAAGATGTATTGTAAGTTGATAAATTACCACCAGATGGCTAAACAGTATAGATCATAGAAGAATTTCAGCTTTTACTTTGCAGAAAACAACCTAAGACAAAAACTTTACATATTATTGAAAATAGTAGTTGAAAAAACTGTCTACATAGCAAGGAAAAACCATAGACAATTGAGATAATTGTAGAGTACTATAAACAATGTAGCTTCATTGTAAAGTATTTATTGTAGCATTCTGATTTCATGAAAACTGGCTTCTTTGTAAAGGTTGTGAAGTTCAAATAAGTGTTACAGAGGGTGTAGCACTTTATAAGAATAATTTAATTACATTCTGGCTGGAGGGTTATGTTGCAGGAAGGATATTCACATAACATGGCTGTTAACTTAAAGAAGGAAGCCACCAGTGTTCTCCACTTGGGACATTAGTGGCTCTGATACAACATCCAGATGCAACCTGGAGTAATGTCCCAATCCACAAGTGAGGCTAACTGTTATGAAAGAGAATTGTCCAACCTGAATGCTTTTATTATGAAGCTGGTACCATCTACAAAATAATATGCAGATTAAAAGTTTATCTGATTTTATCCATATCCTGATACCAATGGGATTTTTCCTGAGAAAAGTGATTGAAAAACTGTAATAACAGCAATTTGACCACAGTTGTGTATTTGTGGTAGTTGGGAGGACCATAATAGTTGATGGAGAAAGTAAAGAGCAACATGGTCCATGGAAAATTGTTTTTATAAAGTGTATTTCACTTGTAGTTTATTCATTTGACCACAGTTGTGTATCTGTGGTAGTTGGAAGGACCACAGTAGTTGATGGAGAAAGTAAAGAGCAACATGGTCCATGGAAAATTGTTTTTATAGAGTGTATTTCACTTGTAGTTTATTCATTTGACCACAGTTGTGTATCTGTGGTAGTTGGAAGGACAACAGTAGTTGATGGAGAAAGTAAAGAGCAACATGGTCCATGGAAAATTGTTTTTATAAAGTGTATTTCACTTGTAGTTTATTCAAACAGCATGAAAGCGAATAGAAGTCTTTAAAGTTGTATTCAATATACCTTTTCTCTTCAAAAATTAATTTTAATAAGATGTGAACAAGAACAAGCAATATGTGTAACTCATAGAAATTACTGTTTGGATAAACTGTGTGCGAGAGAAACCTGTAATTTCACCAAAGCCCAGTGTAGTGATCTGTGTCCCTTTCTATATCTGTTCCTTATACAGGGTGCTTGTATTTATTATGATGATTGTCTTGGTGTGTTGTGACAAAGTCAGAAGAACATTCCCAGTGAACCTCATCTGTCTCATGGTGTTTGTAAGTATTCTTTATTGTGTATTGGGTGGTCTCTGTTGTTGGTATGTGTTAGCAGTTTGTTGTATTTATTTCTGGTATTAGTAATTTGTGGCCATATCAAAATTATGCTTCTGGTTTTACTGAAAATAACCTTAAAATACAAATACTTTATTTATTGCAAGTAATAGTTGTATTGCACTTAAAAATAACGTGTTGTTTTCATTACTGTAGTACTTTAACTTACTCTGACTGTAAGAGATATGAAAAAAAACAACAGCAAGTGTAACGTGGGTCTTGTAGTTTGTGGATGTAACTTTTTGTGATTTAAAGTAAAAACATAATGTGTGGTAATAAACTTGAACTGTTTATAGATATATATGAATATAATTACTATTTTTATAGCATTGATAATTGAGATGAAGACATTAGATGTTGGGGTTGTTTAGTAATCACATAAGCACAACACTATTTCTTTTATTTGGGAGAGAGATGCTGTGGTTAAATGTGTGAAACTTAAGTCTTAAGATCTATTACGTGTTTGACAGAAGTGAGACATAAGATTTTTTTTTTCCAGACTCTCTTGGAATCCTTTCTACTTGGTACCACAGCTAGGTGAGTATTTTAAAGTTCAGGTTTTGTTGTAAGATGGTTAAGATATCTTGGGATGTTGTACTATATGCCTTTTCTGAGGTTCTATGTAACATTTATAAACTGGTTGTAGCAGATAATTTGTTACTTTTTGAATACACTTTTATTAAATTACAAGAAACATAATTGATATTGAAGAGATATACAAAACTAGGGCCCTCCAGTAGCCTGCAGACTTGCACAGCTAGAAACTGGGCTTCAATACCTGTGGTGGGCAGAGCACAGATAGCCCGTCGTGTAGCTTGTGCTTAATTCCAAAGAAACAAATACAAAACTAGGTGACTAAATGCTATTGTGTGCTTACACTGGTTAGTTGCTTGTTCAGTTTGATACTTTGTTCAAGTAGGTTATTGAATACTGTTATTACATCGTTCATACACCTTTAGATTATTAGTATTAACAAGTTTTGTGCTAATAAAAAGAAAAATTATTGAAGCCAAGAAAGAGGCTTTTTCTTAGTATACATATCTTTCACTTTTCTGAAAAATTAATTGTAACAAAAAAAAATAGTTTAGTGAAAAATTCCATAGAAAACTAAGTTTGATAGTTTTAACAAAGATAAGTTGTCTGATTGTATGGTATTGTGTTCAGAGTTGGTGCATTAGTGGAGTTTACTGATCGGTCATTGGGCTCATTAGTGTATTCTTGTCGCATGAGAATAATTGAAAATGTTAATTAGAAATACTAATTAACTAATAAGAATAAATCATAATATAAAAATTTAAAATATATGAATGGTTGAATATCCAGAACCACAAATTGTGATTAGTTAGTTGTTTTGTGACATTAATTGACTTAATCATAATTTTGGTTATTATTTAATGTGATTTCAACTGGTGTAATTGAAGCTCAGAGATAATTAGTTTAATTGGGAATCCCCAGTTGTTCAGAGTACATGTGGAAAAGTTATAATAACAATATCCCACATTCTGTTGGAATAAGCAGTCATAATCAGTAAACCTGTACTGTCTTCTAAAGATAATTTGTAATTTTTATATATTGATAAACTAATGAAACAGAATATAATAACTCCTATGATTCTGTGAGTAAATGTATTGAACAACAAATTCTAATTTTTCCTAGTTACTATCGTCATGATGAAGTGATGATGGCAGCTGGAATATGTACTGTAAGTTTTCATATGAATTTTATCAATATGTTTAATTTATTTCAAACCTCCAATTTCTTTTTATTTCTTTTGCTGTTCTTCCACATTTTTACTTTCACACAATTTTAATCTGTTGTTACAAGAGTAACAGTCACATCCCATCCAGTTAGAATAGCTGTCAAGTTGATGATGGATAGTGTTAACTAGCTACTATCTTTCTGTTTTATTATTTCAAAAACAGGAATGTTAGATGTTGAACCTTTATAAAAATTTCAATAATAACAACATGCTCTCTTGTCCACACTATTACATTTACTTGAACCTTTATACAAATTTCAATAATAACATGCTCTCTTGTCCACACTATTAAATTTACTTGAACCTTTATACAAATTTCAATAATAACAACATGCTCTCTTGTCCTCTCTATTAAATTTACTTGAACCTTTATACAAATTTCAATAATAACAACATGCTCTCTTGTCCACACTATTAAATTTACTTGAACCTTTATACAGATTTCAATAATAACAACATGCTCTCTTGTCCACACTATTAAATTTACTTGAACCTTTATACAAATTTCAATAATAACAACATGCTCTCTTGTCCACACTTACATTTACTTGAACCTTTAAACAAATTTCAATAATAACAACATGCTCTCTTGTCCACATTATTACATTTACTTGAACCTTTAAACAAATTTCAATAATAACAACATGCTCTCTTGTCCACATTATTACATTTACTTTAACCTTTATACAAATTTCAATAATAACATGCTCTCTTGTCCACATTATTACATTTACTGAACCTTTATACAAATTTCAATAATAACAACATGCTCTCTTGTCTACATTATTACATTTACTTGAACCTTTATACAAATTTCAATAATAACAACATGCTCTCTTGTCCACATTATTACATTTACTTGAACCTTTATACAAATATCAATAATAACAACATGCTCTCTTGTCCACACTATTACATTTACTTGAACCTTTATACAAATTTCAATAATAACAACATGCTCTCTTGTCCACATTATTACATTTACTTGAACCTTTACACAAATTTCAATAATAACAACATGCTCTCTTGTCCACATTATTACATTTACTTGAACCTTTATACAAATTTCAATAATAACAACATGCTCTCTTGTCCACATTATTACATTTACTTGAACCTTTACACAAATTTCAATAATAACAACATGCTCTCTTGTCCACATTATTACATTTACTGAACCTTTATACAAATTTCAATAATAACAACATGCTCTCTTGTCCACATTATTACATTTACTTGAACCTTTATACAAATTTCAATAATAACAACATGCTCTCTTGTCCACATTATTACATTTACTTGAATCTTTATACAAATTTCAATAATAACAACATGCTCTCTTGTCCACACTTTTAAATTTACTTGAACCTTTATACAAATTTCAATAATAACAACATGCTCTCTTGTCCACATTATTACATTTACTTGAACCTTTATACAAATTTCAATAATAACAACATGCTCTCTTGTCCACATTATTACATTTACTTGAACCTTTATACAAATTTCAATAATAACAACATGCTCTCTTGTCCACATTATTACATTTACTTGAATCTTTATACAAATTTCAATAATAACAACATGCTCTCTTGTCCACATTATTACATTTACTTGAACCTTTATACAAATTTCAATAATAACAACATGCTCTCTTGTCCACATTATTACATTTACTTGAACCTTTATACAAATTTCAATAATAACAACATGCTCTCTTGTCCACATTATTACATTTACTTGAACCTTTATACAAATTTCAATAATAACAACATGCTCTCTTGTCCACACTATTACATTTACTTGAACCTTTATACAAATTTCAATAATAACATGCTCTCTTGTCCACACTATTAAATTTACTTGAACCTTTATACAAATTTCAATAATAACAACATGCTCTCTTGTCCACACTATTAAATTTACTTGAACCTTTATACAGATTTCAATAATAACAACATGCTCTCTTGTCCACACTATTAAATTTACTTGAACCTTTATACAAATTTCAATAATAACAACATGCTCTCTTGTCCACACTTACATTTACTTGAACCTTTAAACAAATTTCAATAATAACAACATGCTCTCTTGTCCACATTATTACATTTACTTGAACCTTTAAACAAATTTCAATAATAACAACATGCTCTCTTGTCCACATTATTACATTTACTTTAACCTTTATACAAATTTCAATAATAACATGCTCTCTTGTCCACATTATTACATTTACTGAACCTTTATACAAATTTCAATAATAACAACATGCTCTCTTGTCTACATTATTACATTTACTGAACCTTTATACAAATTTCAATAATAACAACATGCTCTCTTGTCCACATTATTACATTTACTTGAACCTTTATACAAATTTCAATAATAACAACATGCTCTCTTGTCCACATTATTACATTTACTTGAACCTTTATACAAATATCAATAATAACAACATGCTCTCTTGTCCACATTATTACATTTACTGAACCTTTATACAAATTTCAATAATAACAACATGCTCTCTTGTCTACATTATTACATTTACTAAACCTTTATACAAATTTCAATAATAACAACATGCTCTCTTGTCCACATTATTACATTTACTTGAACCTTTATACAAATTTCAATAATAACAACATGCTCTCTTGTCCACATTATTACATTTACTTGAACCTTTATACAAATTTCAATAATAACAACATGCTCTCTTGTCTACATTATTACATTTACTGAACCTTTATACAAATTTCAATAATAACAACATGCTCTCTTGTCTACATTATTACATTTACTGAACCTTTATACAAATTTCAATAATAACAACATGCTCTCTTGTCCACATTATTACATTTACTTGAACCTTTACACAAATTTCAATAATAACAACATGCTCTTGTCCACATTATTACATTTACTTGAACCTTTACACAAATTTCAATAATAACAACATGCTCTCTTCTCCACATTATTACATTAACTGAACCTTTACACAAATTTCAATAATAACAACATGCTCTCTTCTCCACATTATTAAATTTACTTGAACCTTTATACAAATTTCAATAATAACAACATGCTCTCTTGTCCACATTATTACATTTACTTGAACCTTTATACAAATTTAAATAATAACAACATGCTCTCTTGTCCACATTATTACATTTACTTGAACCTTTATACAAATTTGAATAATAACAACATGCTCTCTTGTCCACACTATTAAATTTACTTGAACCTTTATACAAATTTCAATAATAACAACATGCTCTCTTGTCCACACTATTACATTTACTTGAACCTTTAAACAAATTTCAATAATAACAACATGCTCTCTTGTCCACATTATTACATTTCCTTGAACCTTTATACAAATTTGAATAATAACAACATGCTCTCTTGTCCACACTATTAAATTTACTTGAACCTTTATACAAATTTCAATAATAACAACATGCTCTCTTGTCCACACTATTAAATTTACTTGAACCTTTATACAAATTTCAATAATAACAACATGCTCTCTTGTCCACACTATTAAATTTACTTGAACCTTTATACAAATTTCAATAATAACAACATGCTCTCTTGTCCACATTATTAAATTTACTTGAACCTTTATAGAAATTTCAATAATAACAACATGCTCTCTTGTCCACACTATTACATTTACTTGAACCTTTAAACAAATTTCAATAATAACAACATGCTCTCTTGTCCACATTATTACATTTACTGAACCTTTATAAAAATTTCAATAATAACAACATGCTCTTTTCTCCACATTATTAAATTTACTTGAACCTTTATACAAATTTCAATAATAACAACATGCTCTCTTGTCCACACTATTAAATTTACTGAAGTATTTTTGGGCAGTTTTAAGTAAAGAACAAATTTGTGGATTTAAAAGTAGGGAGAAGTTTTGTAGTAGTAATAATGCCTCAGTAATGTATTTTTAATAATTAATTTCTTGTACCAGAAACTATTTATCACTGTTAAGTGTTTTGTATTTTTTTTAAATTCACAGTGTAAGTCCTTAAAATCTACTTTGTACCTCAATTAAAAATAATTTTCTGTTCTATGTGTGTGTGTCCCCCTGTCATTTTCTGTTGTATGTGTGTGTCCCCTGTCTTTTTCTTGGGTTGTTCTTAGAAATCGGAATATCTGCTAACAGTTACGATGAACTGTGATAAATTCAGGAAACTTTAGTTACCTTCTGTTTGTTAAATATCTATTTTTTAGAATAAAAGTTTATATGAAAAAAGATTGCTAACCTCAGTTAGGAACAGTTTTATTATTTTTAAACCTTCCAGGTCATTTCAAAAATTCTAACCATTGTTTGAGCAATGATGTGTGTTGTCATGAAATGGTTGGTTCAAATATTATTTAAAGGTATCAAATACCTTTCATGGACATTCATTATAAACACATATTTGATTTATTCAAAGCATTTTGAAAATGGTTTGCCCAGTCCACATGCTTAGTCAGTGTTATTCATTACTGATGTAACTTGTTTTAATAATATTAAATGCTTATATAACATAACTTTAAATGTTTTGGAGTCAGCACCTGTGTTCAGAAGTCACTTCCATTTCTATCATAAATTTTTTCTACATCTAGAATTTTAATCTGCAGACAAACTAACAAGTAGGGAGAAAATATTCTTTATAATATAATTTTTTATCTACGTAAGTTACCTTTCAACCTTATATCTTTGATTTGTATGGCCTCATACAAGTTTATTTTTTTATGACTAGTTTTGAGTCATTTCCATATTATCATCAATTTTGAGTAACTTGTATTGATTCAGAGGATTACCAATAGTTTCATTGTATATTTCTATTATTGTGTATAACAACTAAATATTGTTATTTATCTGGAATTAGTAATGGAAGTAAACTTTTAGTTGATATGAAATTTTGAAACGTTTCAGTAGAGTTTGTGAATGAAATTTCTAACATACAATAAGACAACACAAGATGACCCTAATAGTTTTAGTTTTAACATGCTGTGTAACTTGTAACAAATTAAAACATTTTTCTCTACAGTTTGTATGTTTAGGCCTGACCCTCTTTGCTTTCCAGACTAAGGTAAGTTAGTCTATTGTTATTAAAATATTATGTTGGTTTTCTGATAAGTTTTACGTGTTAATATGCATCATTTGTTAGAACAAAACTGAATTTTATTAATTTCATCCAAATCACTGTAAAAAAGTAATACGAAGATAAAATAGTAACATGTTATTATTAAAGTTATGTAATACAGAGACATAAACATTTGTTAACTTGCTCTGTTGTCTCTGGTGAAAGGTATCTCAACATTTGGTAATTATTTATATTATATATTCATGCAAAATTAATGTGTATATATGGAAAACCAGTATAAGCAGTATTTCAGAAAGTAGCACATAATACAAAGTGTCAGGTATGGTATTTATATGTCTTTATAAAATCACTTTTAATATCCTTTAATACAAAGTGTCAGGTATTGTATGTATGTCTTTATAAAATCACTTTTAATATCTGTTAAGGAATTGTTTCAATTTTTACCAAATTGTCTTTACTCTTAAATATTTTAATGTATAAATGAGTACTGTAAATACGAATGTGAAACCCACAATTACTTTGTGAGAATGAACGGGTTTTTTTAGGTAACAAACAAACAATGATACAGAAACGATATTTGTGAAGTTGGAACATCTATATTTATGTACTAAATAATTCGAACTTTTTTAAATTTTATTTTAGGAATGTTCTTTAGAAAGAAAATGTATTTAATGGCCAGTGGTGATAAACTAGTAAGATATAATGCAATATGTTGATAACTGGACTTTGTTTTAAATAATCTGTTATCATTTCTCATATTATTTGTTCATTCATGATTGTAACACCCTTAAGCACTGGAACTGTTGAAGTCCTCAATTGTGAAGGTAAACTGTATAAGCAATGCAACTTGAAAATTAGATTATCAAATGAAGTTTCTTAGACTTGCATTCTAATTATTGTTCACCAGATTAACCAGGAATTTCTTTGTTAATGTACCTATATCATTATAAAATGACAGTAGATTATTATTTTCCAAGGCTCCAGTGCTCAGAAAATTCAGGAGATAATTTAATTATTAATGTATCCTTCATCATATTCATGTAATTTATTGTATTATATTCAGTCAAACCAGATGTTTTTACTGATCTTGTACAAAGTATTTACAGATAGTTACATTTAAAATATAACAATAACATGATGATAAACTATTATTATGAAAGTGATCTTTAGACCAGAGTAGGAGGGATTGTGATAAATCCAGTTTCTTGGGATTTTTTAGTGGGACTTCACAATGTTAGGAGGAATGTTGTTTGTGGCTCTACTGGTTTTGATGTGTTTCGGCTTTATTTGCATATTCATTCCAGGAAGGGTAAGAAGTTTATCTGATATTACTTGTGTAGTTACAATTTACTGAAAATAAGAATATGTAGTAACTGTAGTTGTTTGTTGTGTTTTGTAAGGTAATGATAGAAAACAATAGTTTGTTTTTAATTTTGCACAAAACTACACACGAGCTATCTGTGCTACTTGTCCCTAATTGAGCAGTGTAAGACTAAAGGAAAGGCAATACCTCATCACCACCTACTGCCAACTCTTGGGCTGCTCTTTTACTGGTGAATAGTGGGATTGACCATTACATTATATAAAAGGGTGAGCAAACTGGGAAAACTGGTGTTTGGGAAAACAGTCATCAACTGTATATATTTCAATAGGAAATAACTTAATATTTATAAAAACAAGTATGGTACTCTATTAAAAAAAAATTAATGTTGATAATGTGGTAAAGTCACAAGTTTAGAATATTGATAATGTGGTAAAGTCACAAGTTTAGAATGTTGATAATGTGGTAAAGTCACAAGTTTAGAATGTTGATAATGTGGTAAAGTCACAAGTTTAGAATGTTGATAATGTGGTAAAGTCACAAGTTTAGAATGTTGATAATGTGGTAAAGTCACAAGTTTAGAATGTTGATAATGTGGTAAAGTCACAAGTTTAGAATGTTGATAATGTGGTAAAGTCACAAGTTTAGAATGTTGATAATGTGGTAAAGTCACAAGTTTAGAATGTTGATAATGTGGTAAAGTCACAAGTTTAGAATGTTGATAATGTGGTAAAGTCACAAGTTTAGAATGTTGATAATGTGGTAAAGTCACAAGTTTAGAATGTTGATAATGTGGTAAAGTCACAAGTTTAGAATGTTGATAATGTGGTAAAGTCACAAGTTTAGAATGTTGATAATGTGGTAAAGTCACAAGTTTAGAATGTTGATAATGTGGTAAAGTCACAAGTTTAGAATGTTGATAATGTGGTAAAGTCACAAGTTTAGAATGTTGATAATGTGGTAAAGTCACAAAGTTTAGAATGTTGATAATGTGGTAAAGTCACAAGTTTAGAATGTTGATAATGTGGTAAAGTCACAAGTTTAGAATGTTGATAATGTGGTAAAGTCACAAGTTTAGAATGTTGATAATGTGGTAAAGTCACAAGTTTAGAATGTTGATAATGTGGTAAAGTCACAAGTTTAGAATGTTGATAATGTGGTAAAGTCACAAGTTTAGAATGTTGATAATGTGGTAAAGTCACAAGTTTAGAATGTTGATAATGTGGTAAAGTCACAAGTTTAGAATGTTGATAATGTGGTAAAGTCACAAGTTTAGAATGTTGATAATGTGGTAAAGTCACAAGTTTAGAATGTTGATAATGTGGTAAAGTCACAAGTTTAGAATGTTGATAATGTGGTAAAGTCACAAGTTTAGAATGTTGATAATGTGGTAAAGTCACAAGTTATTTCACCAACACGAAGTCAAGCTCTACCAGTACCAGAAAGTCTGGCAAGTTTTAATACACTGGTACTGCTAGTTAATAATGACCAATAATGTCAAATTTGACAGGTTTTAAACAAGTTTTAATACACTGGTACTGCTAGTTAATAATGACCAATAATGTCAAATTTGACAGGTTTTAAACAAGTTTTAATACACTGGTACTGCTAGTTAATAATGACCAATAATGTCAAATTTGACAGGTTTTAAACAAGTTTTAATACACTGGTACTGCTAGTTAATAATGACCAATAATGTCAAATTTGACAGGTTTTAAACAAGTTTTAATACACTGGTACTGCTAGTTAATAATGACCAATAATGTCAAATTTGACAGGTTTTAAACAAGTTTTAATACACTGGTGCTGCTAGTTAATAATGACCAATAATGTCAAATTTGACAGGTTTTAAACAAGTTTTAATACACTGGTGCTGCTAGTTAATAATGACCAATAATGTCAAATTTGACAGGTTTTAAATATTGTTGTAACAAGTTCTTATTCTTTTCCATAAACTGTATAACTTAATTTGATACATTTTACAGTGGAAAATGGATAGCAGTCTTGTAAATAAAACTTCAACAGAAGAACACCCTTTTACAGTAGCTTGTTACAGCCACATAAACTGTAACATGTTTTGATGTCATTCTAATTAACATAAAACTTGAGTTTGTTCATCATTTTAGTGAATTATTTCATTACAAATTGGCACCAGTAATTGTAACCCATTATTACCTTTCTGTACATCAGTTTTACATTCTGCTAGTTTAAGTTATCATTTCAGTTAATACAGTGTGTGTAGCAGTTCTTTATAATGTAGAACATATGTGACTTATGTACTTACATTAGTTTAATTATGGAGTGCTCTATTCCCCATTGTTGTTAATTCTGTCTTATTATTTTGATCTTTATTATACATAATTAATGTTTATACATTTCGGCTAGTTTGAAAGGATTATTTATCATGTTTGGTGTCCCAACTATGTATTCTGTGACCAGGTGTGCAAAGGATAAAGTTTGGTTAGACCCAACTAATGGTGTGTTAAATAAATAATTTTCTTCTTGCTACATTTAGTTTGGTTATATTAGTTAAAACACTTTTATGTTTACTATATTATGAAGTTCCATTATTCATTTAGTTTATTATTATTTGTCTTTATAAACATTTTTACTATACCACCTTTACCCTACAGCTAATTTAAAGTTACGCTATCAGAGCTATTACACTTTTCAAGGTAAAAAGTAATCTATGATAATACATGAAGCAAATCGGTTTTGTGTGCTTCATAAGTTCTACTTTATTTTTTCTTTAACGATTCTTTCATTAAAATTATCGTACAAACATAAAAGTATTTATTTTCAATATTTTTCTGGGTTTTAATCTACGTCACAAAACAGGCATTATGATGTAACAATCAGTCACATTATTTGTTGGTAAAAGACTATTCTAAGAATTAGAGGTGGGTGGTAATAACTGGCTGCCTTCCCTCTAGTCTTACACTGCTAAATTAAGGACAGATAGCTCTTGTGTAGCTTTGGGCAAAATTTAAAAGCAACAAACAAATCAATATTTTTCACTTTTTGTGGTATTTGTATTTATTATGAGGATTATTTTGGGTTGTTTACTAGGACTAAGCTAAACCTTGTGAGATGTTATTGAGATTACAGCAGAATTACAAGTCAGTGCATTCAAATCATTATGTAAGAATGGTATAAATTATCCATATTAATTACTGGATTGATTTTCAGTTCTGATCTTCATAGGTAACTTGCTTTGATCAGAAGTTAGTAATAATCATTGTAATCAGTAACTGTCTTTATTAAAGATTTGTTGTGTTCTCTCTCTCTCTGTGTATATAAAAATAACTAAATTTCTGTAGTTTTTAATGATTTACCTTTTCTGTATCTCAGGTAGTCAATGTTGTTTATGCCTCTCTGGGAGCCCTAGTATTCTCAGTGGTGAGTTCATATTTTTAACCTTCTAATTGCCAATATCTTGTTCTCTCAGTGGTGAGTTCATATTTTTAACCTTCTAATTGCCAATATCTTGTTCTCTCATTGGTGAGTTCATATTTTTAACCTTCTAATTGCCAATATCGTGTTCTCTCATTGGTGAGTTCATATTTTTAACCTTCTAATTGCCAATATCGTGTTCTCTCATTGGTGAGTTCATATTTTTAACCTTCTAATTGCCAATATCTTGTTCTCTCATTGGTGAGTTCATATTTTTAACTTTCTAATTACCAATATCTTGTTCTCTCAGTGGTGAGTTCATATTTTTAACCTTCTAATTGCCAATATCTTGTTCTCTCATTGGTGAGTTCATATTTTTAACCTTCTAATTGCCAATATCTTGTTCTCTCATTGGCGAGTTCATATTTTTAACCTTCTAATTGTTCTCTCAGTGGTGAGTTCATATTTTTAACCTAATTGCCAATATCTTGTTCTCTCATTGGTGAGTTCATATTTTTAACCTTCTAATTGCCAATATCTTGTTCTCTCATTGGTGAGTTCATATTTTTAACTTTCTAATTACCAATATCTTGTTCTCTTATTGGTGAGTTCATATTTTTAACTTTCTAATTACCAATATCTTGTTCTCTCAGTGGTGAGTTCATATTTTTAACCTTCTAATTGCCAATATCTTGTTCTCTCAGTGGTGAGTTCATATTTTTAACCTTCTAATTGCCAATATCTTGTTCTCTCATTGGTGAGTTCATATTTTTAACCTTCTAATTGCCAATATCTTGTTCTCTCATTGGTGAGTTCATATTTTTAACCTTCTAATTGCCAATATCTTGTTCTCTCATTGGTGAGTTCATATTTTTAACCTTCTAATTGCCAATATCTTGTTCTCTTATTGGCGAGTTCAACTTTTTAACATCAAACTAAAAACTGTTTTGTGTTATTGTAGCATTAACTAACTTGTAGAAAAATGTTAAACAAACATTATAGAAGATAAATAAAGAATTCTGTCCAGTTGTTACTAATGGTGAGCTTCAGTTACTAATTTTTATAATAAAGGTTGGTGTTAAAACAGCAAAATTTGTTACAGTAACAAAATTACTTCCTTTAAAACTTGTTTATTTCCTACTGAGCATAAAAAAGTCTTATTATGAATTTGTAAAGAAATAAATATCTTACAATGGTAATTGATCAAAAGAATAAATCCTATTTATTGATTATGACTTTCTGTTTATTGGGGGGAGATGTTAGAATGAAAGTTGAAATAAATTACCAAAAGTACTTGGACAGCACACCCTGAGTTGTGTCAGTGAGATTCATTTTAATAGTGGATGTACTGTCTGTACACTTTATTACTTATGTTTGATAATGAATGTAGTACTTTTGTAAAGCAGAGTGTGGACATTTTGCAAGCTTTCCTGCCTGTCTAAGACTAGTTGGAAGTTCTGGCCCAGCCAAGTTATTTTTCTTTAATCTCTGTCGAACTGGACATGCTCGTTGAATAGTGCAGTAGACCATGATTCTGAAAGAAATATGGTACTCGGTGGAATGCACTTCTCCCTCTGGTGACTCAGCAGTAAGTCTGTGGACTTGTAACACCAAACTTTAAGTTTTTATACATGAAGCATGCGAAACGAAGACATCCTGTTGTGTATCTTCAGGCTCAACAGAAAGTAACTGACCAGAGAATATGGACAGGGCATCATTCTTGAGTGTTGTAATAGGGCAAGAAGTGTATTTCATTTAACTATTAATGCCGCACCGTAATACTATTTTAACTATTAATGCCGCACCGTAATACTATTTTAACTATTAATGCCGCACCGTAATACTATTTTAACTATTAATGCCGCACCGTAATACTATTTCAACTATTAATGCCGCACCGTAATACTATTTCAACTATTAATGCCGCACCGTAATACTATTTCAACTATTAATGCCGCACCGTAATACTATTTTAACTATTAATGCCGCACCGTAATACTATTTTAACTATTAATGCCGCACCGTAATACTATTTTAACTATTAATGCCGCACCGTAATACTATTTTAACTATTAATGCCGCACCGTAGCACTATTTTAACTATTAATGCCGCACCATAGCACTATTTTAACTATTAATGCCGCACCATAATACTACTGTCATATCTTTCAAAGCAGACTTCTGTATTCCACATTATTTTTGCATTGTTCCTCACTCCAATTTTCATAATGTAATAGTTGGTATATTTATAGCTATGAAGTATGGCTTACAAGCTACAAACTCTCTGTGAAATTTAGAAATATGCTGTTCTGTGTACACACCAGTTGTTCTGGCTTGCTGGTCTTATCTGGTATGTTAACTTAGTATGTTCAGGGCTCATCCATTCCTTCAGCACAGTATCCATCTGTAATTGAATGAAATCTGCTAAACATACATACCAACTGTACTTTTAATAATAAAATCTTCTCTCTTGGTGTCTCAGTCTGTAACATGTGGTGATCTTTATAAACTCAATAGAGCTTACTTGCAAACTGGCTGAGGGTGTGCTGTCTCAAACATTTTGATAGTAAAACGTACATTTACGTTTGTTGTAAACATGTATACGTTAAGAAGTCCAGTACAATAACTTTTACTTTCCGTTTATTAAAACAAGGTAGGTGTTTATTTTTGATATTAACATATTGATTTTGTATAAGTTGTTTTTGTGATTGTATTATCTAACGGTTACGATTTTCACTATATTTGTGGGTCTAGTATCTGCCTTCGATACCCAAATGATGCTCGAGGAAAACATCGCTACAGCCTATCTCCAGAAGAATACATTATGGCTGCTCTCAACATTTACGTGGATATTGTACTTCTATTTTCCTTCATCCTCGACATTGTGGGGTTTGCAAACCATGGATAAGCAAGTGTTGGAAATAATTTGTTTCCCACACGTAGGTCTGGTTTACTAAGTAATTCTGTTCATCTTCGACACCAACTGTTCCTACTGACCCTAATTTTTTATCAACAGCTGTAATCTCACTTAATCAATGTTTCTTCACACATTAACAGCTCTTGAAAGCAGATTTTTAACTTTTTTTTTTCCATTTATTTTCACTCATAGTACCTGGTGTACAATGTACAGCTGGTTTTTAAGAGGAAAACACCAGTGTGCTCTGTCTCTTTAGGAATACAGTTCTAGTTTTTTACCTTGAACTATGGGAGCAGCTAAACACCAATAGTCACTACAGTACACAGTTACAGTAACCCTATTTCTATGAATCTGAATGAAACATTGTATTTATTTGATGTACTAGAATATTTTTACTAAACTAATGTAAGCTGTGATTTTATTAAATATTTTCTAAACTTAGTAAGAACTTCATAGTAAATGTTGTGATGATAAGTGTGTGAGTGATATTGGTCTGATGTGTTCAGCTTTCTTTTCTTGTATATGTGTATATTTGTTACTGCAAGAAGACTGGAAGAGTAGGAAAACAAAAAGTGGAGTTCATGTACTTCTCTCTCATACATATATAAAAATATTACACAGGTTGAACTTTGTGCCATCAGTATCAAGAAGTTAATATGTTTGTCTCTGGCATGTGCATGTTTGAGGATTTTTCTTATTAATGATGTCCAGACTGTCTTATTTTAAGTTTTACTTTTGAAAGAACTTGCACGTGTTTATGTTTCCTAAACTGCTACCCAAGATAAGGTACTTCATCTTGCAAGTGTTTTAACATTTAGTACATTTATCATGTCTGCTTTAAATTAACATGTAGAAAACATTTTGTGATAGCAGTTAAAATTACCATATTACCAAATTACCATATTTAAGCACGTGCTTAAATTTATTAGGTATTTCACTAAAATTTACCATTGAAAATCTTTCTAAAAGTTTTCAAACAAAACAATGATATATATCCAATGTAGTAGATGTGGAAATCTAAAGAGGGTGAAGGAAAGGTTCAAGGAAGCAAATCTGATACTAGTGATGACATACACTGAGCTATTTACTAATCTTCACATAGTAGATGTGGAAATCTAAAGAGGGTGTAGGAAAGGTTCAAGGAAGCAAATCTGATACTAGTGATGACATACACTAAGCTATTTACTTATTTTCACATAGTAGATGTGGAAATCTAAAGAGGGTGAAGAAATAATGGTTCAATGAAGCAAATCTGATACTAGTGATGACATACACTAAGCTATTTACTAATCTTCACATAAGTTTATTTCTGCTTATGAACTTTTCAATACATGTTCTAAAAGTTACATAAAGAATTTCAATGAGAGATTTCTATAAATGTCTAATGTATCAATGGTTGTTTACTGTATTTATTTAATATATCCTGTGCAACTGTTTTAAAATTTTCATCTCTGTGACATTTCAAAACTGAATGCACATTATATTCAAGTAAAAACAAGTGTAGCTATTTTGGGTAACTCGTGAATCCTCTATTTTGACACTAAGTTTTACAGCAGTAATTGAATGTTCTGTAGACAGATAGAGGTTGAATTGTATCCACATTAGACTAATCTGAGTATTTCGTTATATGTAGAATTGTTTGTACTTTTAATTACCACAAAATGTTAAACTATTTCATACCAATAAAAAAACATGTTACAGAACCTAATGTAACGTGCAAATTGTAAGGGCCTAATGTATTTCTTAATGTAATAATAAAACATATGATGAACTTTATTCAAAACAATGGAGAATTATTACATTAAGGTTTGGTCAAACTTCGTCATGATTTGGTAAAACAAAATTCAAGTGAACTTGGAATTTGTTCTGTATATTTAATGTATTTCCTAAACTGAGAACTCTTCTGTTCATTTTTTTTGATAACTCTGAAGTAATACTTACACTAAAACTTGTAAGAGTACGTTTATTTGTTAGGATACACGTATTCTATTTTGTTATTCTTTCACACTAAATGTGGTATTTCTGCTCTTTAGAATGTACTTCAGGTTAAACGTTGATTGTTTCTAACAATTGTATTAGTTTTACCCATTAACATTGGAATTTGTATTTTGTGGGATTTTTTATGTACTGTTGGCATTTTCAAAGGTCATGAAACAAAGGAAACTGAAGTTTTTTAAATGTAAATATTATTACACTTAGTGAATTGATGGTAAGTGAATTATTAAATAGTTTGGGTGTTTTTGAAGCTTTAATATTTATGCTATATAATATTTTTGTTAACACTGCATTAGATTGAAAACCAGTTTGTTACTACATGGATAGTTTCTAAGGTTATGATAATGCTAGTCAATGTTGTGCTTTTCAAATGTCACTAGAGGGCACTAATGAAAGTAGATGCTAAGTAGACAGGTCTATGAATTAAGGCTTATTAGTTACTGAATGTTTATGTTGAAACTTCACAAAATTACCAGTTTGAAGTTGTCCTCATCAAAATACACAACTTGTAATTATTTCAGTAAGACCTTTAAAAACTAGGTTGCTGTGTTATTAATTATTTAGTAACTTAGTACACTGTTCAGTTTCTCAGAAAATAAATTGTAACTAAGCTTGTAGGATTGCATCAGGTTGTTTCTAGATCTGATTTTGTGGAACCTTTCTCATACGTATGTTACCTTTATTTCAGATATACCATGTATGTTTTTACACTGATTTTAATAGTACAAAAGTATCCATACCCGACTCCCTTATTAGCAAAGTCTTAAATGTTATACAGTGAGTTAGGAGTTGCATCAAAAATTATTTGAACTGTAAAGCCTTCAGGTACCATCGTTTGTTTCATATTCTAGAAGCATGTACATAGATAAAGATTGAACAGGCAAGATTATTACACTTGATGTGTGAACGTTAATGTGGTACTACAAGTGGATTCTGTGACACAAGTTAATTTATGCATTTAAATATGTGAAAATGTAAGATGGGTTTGAATTACCAATTTACTTGTGATCCAACAGTGATTGTGTGCCCTAAGTTTCTTTCCAATGTAATAGATAAATGTCATGTTTTGATTAATGTTTGACTACATAGTTATATATCTGTTATAGAAATGATGTGATTCTACAGTTGATTGTACAGAATGTTGTAATGTTTGTATAAGAGTAGTGTAAAACACATTTTAGGTGTGAAAATATTTAAAGACAAAGTTATTATTAACATTTATAGTCTATTATAAGTGTTGTATTGATAGTCTAGTGTGAAATTCATTCTAAAAATGGTGACTGTTAGCTTTTTTTGTTCAAATACAGTTTATTGAAGTGTAAGCTACTATTCTGTCCGTTACGAGAAATGTCCAATAAAAGCACGAAGGTCAGAGTATATCGATCAAACCTTGTGAAAACATTTCTACCATTATTCAATTTAAAGACTTCTACAAAACTTAACTACTCGAATCCAGAAAAACTGGTTTATTGGTCTAGAGTAAAACATTTTCATTCACAGAACTTACCAAATTTGGATCAGTTTTAACAAACTTCTGTTACTTAGTCACTGTTTGTAAAGGTTTCTGGGATTAATAAAGCAATTTGTGTTTCATCTTACTCTTGTAATTAGTGAATGTCAAACATAAGTAGAAAATCACCTTATGAACAGGAACCCATTTTCAATACTAAAACCATCAAGTTGCAACACTTAAAGTTGTTCTAGTGGTTGAAGTCTGTACAAGTTATGCCAGTAATGAAACAAAGATAAGAAGAATTCCATGTTAAGCCTACACCATATTCTATTATTCATCTCAGCTAACTATTTAACCTTTTTATGTATATTTAGCACATAATCTCAGTTTGCAAGAGACAGAAGCTGTCTGCTTGGTTCCTTGTGATGTAAACTACTTCTGTTTGGAAGCTTCTACAACTTGAACACAGCACCTGCCTATTGTAACTTGTTCCAGGTGTTGTAGTAGTTAACATGCAGTGTTTCACATCATCACCACTCTTTTTGTGTACTGTTAATTTTATGAGATAATCATTTCCCACAAATTATTGTAATAAGAAAAACAGTCAGTGAACTCTTAACATGACTTAGTATGGGCTGAAGTTTGAAATGTCAAGGTGAATCATGGTTTTATCATGCTATGTTCATATGCACCAGTACATAATTTTCCATCTGTAGAAATGTGATAATTTCATTAGAAATTTAAGTTAATAAGCATGGTTAACCAAATGAAATTCAATAGGACTTTTAATAGATCAGCTCAGGAAACACCAACTAAAGACAGATGTATTATAGTATAAAATGTTTAATATAACACTATGTAACACAAACTTTGTTCCTGGTTGGTATGTGTTATTCCTTAATTGTTTATGATGTAAAGGTACAGAAAATGACCATTATTCCCTTCAAACTTTACTTTTGTGACCTAAATAATAAAATTTAGAAATTAATCTATTTTCTATGTAAAAACAGAAATGTTTACTTACATAATGTCTGAATAAAACAACCTATGAATCAAGATTTACATGTATTTATACTAAAGTTATACAAAATGTTTAGAAGTATCAGCCCTCATATTGTCTCCCATCATATTTTCGTTATACGCTCCCAGCTTACAAAAGCAAAGTTTGAAGAACAAAAGCAGGTCTTTTACTTTAGACAAACAATTATGAAATAACACTTTCTGTCCAAGTAAACATTTTGTTACATTCTTTTTCTTCAAAATATCTCAAACGGGTAGTTTTCAAATTTTATTTCAGAAATAGGCTTACAGGCAACTACAAGTTGTATTATAAGCAAAATACCTAACAGGATTGTGCTAGTATGGGCTTCATATTTTACCTGGTCCTTTAATACAATTATAAATTATATTAATGATCAAAAAGCAAACAGTAATAAAAAAAGCCATCATAAGACAGAACAGTCCCATAGCTTCTGAGAGAGCAAACCCTAAAATGGCATAATGAGAACAACTGCTGCTTCAACGACGGGTTGCATGGCATAGCCAATGATTAAACTGCCAAATACACTACCAATACCAGCTCCTGTTATGGGGGAAAAAATCTTGTACTCAACTGTGTCAAAAATAAGTCGCACATAATACAGACCTAAACTTAAACATCAAAGTTAGTTTAATTTTCCATAATTAAGCTACATAGATTTTAAAAATATTTTATCACGCTTTACAAATGTGAAAGAGAAAATCTCTTATTTATATCAAATTATTTAATTTAACACAATGAATATTATGTTTGGGTTATAGAACGATTGATAACTCACATTGTGACCGATCTAGAGAAAGAAATATAGCCAGTGGTTATCAACATTTGAAACATAACCTGATGTAATTAAAAATGATTTAGTTATGTAATACAAATACATATGAAAACATCTGTACATGATGGAGTGAGATTATCAGATTCTGTTTACAGGACTTCCTGTAAGGTTACGAGAAATATTTCGTATAAATAAGCTTACAATTCTTTATCAATAAGAAACCATACTTCAGTATTGTTGCCCTAAAATTAATCCAATTACTTTGTTCTAAGTATAATTCTCATGAATACTTAGCCTTACAAATCGTAGACGTTATTACAAACAAATCCACCATTACAAAGTGCCACATATTGAGTGGTCTTGTCCTCTCAATCACTTACACATGTGAACACCTTGTTATGTCACTCTACTGACTAAACAGTTAATACTTACTACTTTAATTATATAGGTTTCAATACTATAAAGAAGATGCCCTGAAGTGAACAGTTATTCATACAAATTACAACAAATTGAACAGCTTTTAAAACTATACTTTACTGTTAAATACTATATTGTGTGGAACATAGTGGTTTCTGGACTTTACAGTTCTAAATCTTTAAAACCCTGAATGATCTACAGTTGCATCATGGGAACTTTATCACCTTATAGTAGTGCAGAGTAAGTCTAACTTACTTAGAGTAGTAAGTCTGACTTGAGTACATTTTTACTTTCTTACACTAACAGAACTGTTGTCATTGTGCAGAGTACAGGTGGTTGTATACTAAACAGCCAAGCTTTAGGTATATTTACTCCTGATAAATGAACTCTTCTGAACACAAACCTTTATACTAAACAGCCAAGCTTTAGGTATATTTACTCCGATAAATGAACTCTTCTGAACACAAACCTTTATATACTAAACAGCTAAGCTTTAGGTATATTTACTCCTCGATAAATGAACTCTCCTCTGAACACAAACCTTTAAAATATCTCAAATGGTCTAGTCTTCTCACACATATTTTACTTAAGAAATATATCTGTTTGGGTTAACCTGGTACACAGGCAGTTGTTTACTCATAAAAGACAGCTAAAAGTATCTCTACTTGTTGATGTAATATTAAAGGGTCATTTATTAAAATACATTATTTTATATATTCAACCTAATCCATTTTCAAAATTTCTTGCATTCTTAACAACATGTCAAATATTGTAACTTAAATGACAAAACATTTTGTAAGTGAAATCTCATTACATCAGACACAATACAGTCTGTCCATGTGAAGTATTTATCAAGTGGTTTTCACACGTGCTGTTCCTGTCAAATGGTTAACCTCACCTGAACCAGCTACACCAACTGTGGCAGCTCCAGCTCCAATAAACTTAGCTGCTGAGTCAATATCTCGTTGTATGGCACTGCTATGGAGATATCTTGATAGCTACAGGAGTTTGAAAACCAATAGTTATATTTGTTGTAAACATACTGAAAAAAGTAAGAGAATTGTAAATAAATGAATTATGTATTTTTATATTCTACACCTCAAAGTTCCAGCAGTGAAATCATATTTCATTAGTAAAACTTAACACACAACGGGGGCTGCAGCAGTGATTAGAACCACAAAGGATTTAACGAGATAGACTTCTGGAACCCTCAACAAATCAACAGTGTTACTGATACCACCTCTCTGGTCGAGATACTAAACAGCTACGCTTATGAACTCATTCTCACAAATACATAAACTGACAGAACCTCTGCTTTATTATGTATGTATGTATTCAATACTAATAATTTCTGATGAATCAACCCTTTTGCAATCAGCTCATATAACATAATGAAGTTCGCCTACATGTTTGCATGTTAAGTATTTGCACAACTTTCGATACAGCTGGACTATCTTCACAAAATTTGACAAACTTTAGTAAATATTACAAGTAATTTTAAACAAAAAATCAGATTTTAACATTAATTTTACTAAAGATTTCTTTGTGAAAATAGTCTGTTTTGTTACTAGTCTGAATACAGTGATCTTGTGTTATAATTAAAATAACTATTCTTTCTCCATTTGAAACATTTGTTTTTAGTAGAACTTTATATTGTATAATACTTTCTATACCCTACGGAGGTCCATCACTTGAGCAACCATGTAAACTTAAAAAAACTAGGAAATATAAATGCTTTTTTCACACTAGATGACAACATATTACAAGAAAAATATAAATTTTAGTCTAAGTAACTTATATATTTACATATATAGTTATTTTATCATATTGACCCTCCAGTTACCGCTCTGCATAACATTACATAGTTTGCACTGACGCAGGTACAGTACACCAGGTCATGTATCCAGTAATATTAAACTCACCTCTAAGCTTCCCCATCTTTGCTCTGGTTTAGTGACTAGTATTTTGTGATATACAATCACATTTAAGTTGTTATACATCATATACATGTGTAGAGATTATTACTATTTAAAAATAAATTATTAAATTTATTGTTTTAAAACGTAGCCAACAATTGTTCTTTCTGACAATTGATACTGAACACGGAGGATATCGAACAATATTTGTTTTAGGTTTTATATACACAGTTGAATAATCAAATACAATAAATAACTACAATGATACCATAGAATTCAACTATAATTTTTAAGCTTCTAATTAAGATGTATTTAGATTTAAAATATGAAACTTAAAGCAGACTAAAGACATTGAAATCTTGGATCAAAAGAATGTGGAACCATTTTCAAATATTAATATGGAATGGAAACCACAATGTGGACATTCTTAGCTACAGACTGATTATTCGCCATAGCAGTTTAATAAAACAAGGAACTTTACATAAAATGGAAAGATAACAATGGAGCCACTGTGTTTGATTCAGTATCTCAGAAAAATAAAGATACAAGGTCTTCTTGTATTCTAGCTTGTCAATAATAATGAGTTCCTGATCTGTACAAAACTATAGACTTAGTATCTTAACATCTAAATTTAAACAGTGCTGTATTCAACATACCATGCACTACATATATATTTAAATGTGTTATTTTAACATTTACTTTGATATTAACAACTCATATATAAAGTCTTAATTATATCTACAGTTTGATTCCAAACTTACTGACATAAATTCATAAAATAGTAGTTCAGTAGAATTTTTAATACAAGTCAACAAACATGACAAACCGACCTGTAATCTGTCATAAAAGGGTTAATGAGATAATGGATGGTAAATGATCTTTACTTACCTGATTCATAATGGAAGATGATACACCTAACATAGGCCCAGTACACTTCTGGTTGGTAAAATGTCCATTTGGAGTCTGAAAACACAATCAACCACATTACTTTCTTTCTACAAAGCACAATATCAACAACAATAAAGTAACATATAAATGTAATTAAATTCATGTTCTGTTTCTCTTACACGTGGTCCATTCCTTCAAGTGATTGGTAGAAAGGTTATATAATTACAGAAAGGAAACAGGAGTACTGCTGTCCAAGCTAGATTCATGTTTGTTTTAAGATTTATTGAGATTATGACACAGAACCATCTTACACCAGAAGTCCACTAATTGTATATCATATAAAAAACTATATTAAATTAGTTAATTGTTTTTATAAGACCAAGAAAAGTCATTGTTGAAAATAAGTGATTTGTTAATCATGAAGAGAGAACTTATGAGTGAGACTTTTAAAATGTTAAGTTCTAATGGACTAAACTTTTTCCCAGAACTCTAACATTACTGAAGTGCAAAGTTAGTCTGACTGCATATATTGAATCTGTAAGTACAAGGAAAGAGAAAATTTACTATACATTTCAGAATCACAATTTATTCCTCTAGTAGAAAAGATATTAAATGAGTGTTCTAAATAGGTGTTAACTGTTACCTTACCTCTATTATAGAACTATGAGGTATTTCTTTTATACACCTTGTCTGTAGAAACAAAACCCAAGTCCGCCCCAGTCCCATGTACATGCACCTCTTCAATAGTCCATGCAACTTGTTAGTAAATAACAATGTACCAAATGTGTACCATAATTATGTAAAAGAACTTTAAAATTACCAGCACCTAGCAGGTCATATATTTAAGATCTGGTCAAAAAGGCACCTTGGTTTTGCCTGTCCACCTTCACACAACCTTTGTGTCTTTTTTATCCTCAACAGTTCCAATGTCTTTACCTGTTTCTTAGCAAGTTATTTCTGATAAACCTCTTTATTTTTTCTTACCTCAACAATAATGAACATGAAGGTTGCATTGGTAGGCTACATGATCTCTGACCAGTGAAATAGAAACATTCATGATCTTGGAAATGAAAGCGACTACTATATGCACTTATAATCTATACCACCTACCCACTCAATATTTTAGTAAATTATTTAAAAAAAATATAGCCAGCCGCTAAAATACCCCATTACAGAAATTAACTTTGTGACCTACAGTAAATGTTTATGTTTACCCTACTCTAATGAACAATTATGATTTCATCTTTAACTGTGATTTCAAGTATAATAATAATAATAACCTACCATTATAAACATTTGCGGTTTAATGTGAATAATTAGCTAACATTTAACCTATGCATTAGCTAAAAATTATTACAAAGAACGCCATAAACATGTATAACTATTGTTTACCATTAGTCTAAACATGGAGTAGAACTAACCCTGTGTTTTACCAGTCTACACCCCCGCCTCACTAAACCTAACTTGCCAAAAAAGAACATTTCAACAAAGATTTAATACTGATTTTACCATTAGTCTAAACATTTCAACAAGTAATTTAACCTGAAAAAACAAAACAGAAGGCAATGTGTTTACCTAGTCTCCACATAGAACTTAACTCTGTGATTTTACCATTAGTCTACACACTTATTGGCATCTTTTAATGAGTTTTACTTTAAAATTATTTAAGGAAAAATTCATTTCAGTATGAAGGTAAATGTGATTTTGTTTTCTATAAAGTAGAACTTTAACCCGTGAGTAAACACAATTTCAATTAGTACAAGTTTAAAACAAAGTTATTACACAATTATGAACTTTGTGTATACATTTCAACAGTAGTGGTTTAACCCTTGTGTTTTTACCATTAGAACATTTACAGTAGAACTTTTAACCCTGTGGATTAGTAAGTCTAAACATTTACAGAACTTGGTTTAACCCTTTGTGTTTTACCATTAGAACATTGAGTAGAACTTGGTTTAACCCTTTGTGATTTTTACCATTAGTCTAAACATTTCAAACCAGAACACCTTAAAGGAACCATTAGTCTAAACATTTCAAATAGAACCTTTCTTTTATTACCAATCTTTTAAGAACTTGGTTTAAGTGATTTTTAGTCTAAACATTTCAACATGAGTAGAACTTTTTCCCTGTGTTTTTTACCATTACTAGTTCAACGGTAGAACCCATTTTACCATTATAAAACAAACAAAATATAAATGTTTAACCCTTGTGTTTTTACCACCCAAATGTGGTAAATTTCTTAATTTTACCATTTCAACATTTAGACAGAACTTTTTTGTGACCATTAGTCTCCCAAGAACATAAATTTTACCATTAGTCTAAATATAGTAGAACTTTGTGTTTTTACCATTAGTCTCTAAAATTTCAAATATGAGTAGAACTTGGTTTAACCCTTTGTGATTTTTTTACCATTATTAGTCTAAACATTTCAAATTTCCATAGAACTTGGTTTAACCCTGTGATTTTTTACCATTAGTCTAAACATTTCAACATGAGTAGAACCTTGGTTTAACCCTGTGTGATTTTTGTACATTTACCATTAGTCTAAACATTTCAACAAGGAAAGTAGAACTTGGTTTAACCCTGTGTGATTTTACCATTATTAGTCTAAACATTTCAAACATGAGTAGAACTTGGTTTAACCCTTTGTGATTTTTACCATTAGTCTAAAACATTTCAACCAGTAGAACTTGGTTTAACCCTTTGTGATTTTTACCATTAGTCTTCAAACATTTCTACCTATAAACCATACTTGGTTTAACCCTTGTGATTTTACCATTAGTCTAAACATTTCAAGTCACCAGCAACTTGGTTTAACCCTTTGTGATTTTTTTACCATTAGTCTAAACATTTCAACATCGTAGAACTTGGTTTAACCCTTTCTTTGTGTTTTTTACCATTAGTCTAAATTTTACCATTAGTCATTTCAAAAGTAGAACTTATCAACTTTGCAATTTTTTACCATTAGTCTAAACATTTCAACACGCAGTGGTAAACTTGAATTTAACCTTGTGTTTTTTAAATTAGTTTCTGCATTAGTCTAAACATTTCAACATGAGTAGAACTTGGTTTAACCCTTTGTGATTTTTTACCATT
>NC_134826.1:5728323-5797382 GCF_004210375.1 Tachypleus tridentatus | reverse complement strand
CGGAATAATTGAAATGACGAATAATGCTAAACATACGTGATAATATCAAGTGTATGTGGCTTCTTCCCTTACCACCTGCTTTCACTTTTCTGGTAGATCAGAACATCCGAAAAATGTGAAAATCAAGTACACGTGGTGTTTTAGATTTCTGCACGAGGTGTTATCCCTGTTTAAAGAGGGCGTGTTTATTACGAAACACTTGAGCAACAGATATATTTACATTATCTGCACTTCGTGATAGAATAAACAGCTGTGTATGTATTTTGTGATGACGTCATTAACACTTTCGTCCACCTTTATTATATCGTATTACTTTCATGAACCTCCCAGAACAACCAGACGGTGAATATTCACTGTGATTTTTTATTTAAAGTGAATAGTTCCGTAGGTCAATGTATTTCTGCCGTTTCATTGACTGAATAAGTTCAACAAATAAGAAGCATATTCATATAGTTTACCCAGGCATTGCTTTCAGCTGGTAACATCTGAAAACTGCTCATTCCACTTGTTTGATTGGTGAATTACTCAAATATTGATCCATTGTACTCGGACTTTGTGCTACATTTTGATTTCGCGTTTTATACCTTTTTTCCGTGATTGAATGACATATAATTATATATCTATTATACTCATTAAATCTTGCGTATCTAAGCAGAACCTAACTTTTTTAAGTTCGATCGGGTTTGACCTAGTAATTAACGTGGTGGGCTGTCTTCCGAAAGGTCCAGGGCTCGAGACGTGATAACATTGAACGCGCTCCACTGTTTAAAGCTGTGCGTGCATTATTGGCCTTATGGCAGCGGGGCTACTCGTTGGCTAATTTTTCTCAAATAAGCAGTTCTAGGTCAGGAATGAAGGATAACTGTTTAGCCCACGTGCGCCTTTCTTATCCCAAATTACACTTCCTTCTTTTATCTCTTCGGCTTAAAATTTATTTAGGCGTTAAAGAAGAAGGAAAGTAATAATCAGTATTTTGTTAATAAATATAAATATTGTTGTTAATAAATATAAATATTGTGTTAATAACTACACGTAAAATAAAGTTATCTTGACATAATGGCTGACCAGTCTCTTAAGTCATCCAAACTGTGCTGATGCTAGTGCTTGTATTCTGTTAATAAATATAAATATTTCAGCCAGTTACACGTAAAATAAAGTTATCTTGGCATAATGGCTGACCAGTCTCTTAAGTCATCCAAACTGTGACTGATGCTAATGCTAGAGCAAATAGAATTTTAGGTTGTATCTACAGAAATATTGAATACAAGTCTAAAGAGGTTATTATTTCATTGTACAGGTCACTGGTTAAGCCACATTTGGAATACTGTGTTCAATTTTAGGCTCTTTACCTGAGGAAAGGGTTGAGATAATTATACAAGTAGAGAACATAAACAGGTAGAAGCCTTCTTCAGCTAAGACAATTTTATTTTTCAAGTAGGGTGGTTGGCATATGGAATGGGTTGCCTTCAGCTGTTCTGGAGGCAGTAAATTTGAATAGGTTTAAAACAAAACTTGATAGATGTATGAATGATAACAGCTGGTTTTAATATTTGTGTGTTTATTTATAAGTTTTTAGTTTGGCTTAGAGGACAGGAGAGCCAAGGTGGACAAACAAAACATCTAACTAACCTAAATATGAACCGAACATGCATGCTCTTTCAATTGTGGGGCGTTAGAATGTTAGCGTCAATCCAACTATCCTTTGGTAAGAATAACCTAAGAGTTGGCAGTGGATGGTGCTGACTTTGTTTGTCAACATTGCGCTATGTTAAAATAGCAGATAATAATATTTTTAAAACGTTCTTAGCTCACTGTATAACTTACTATCACATTTGAAATACCTTATATCGGGATCTATTTAGAAAGTTAATGACCCTGTAGGACACTCACGATTCACGATCCATCTACTGGCAATCATTCGGACGCATGATAGTTATATATTTTTCAAATAGCATGTTACAATGTTCAACAATCTGATTGACTAATAAATACTGTTTTGAAAGCCATATTCTAAAACAGTGATGAAATTCTTTAGAGGGGAAGTGAGCAACCCCATCTCCACGTGTATCCTGTTGATTAGACTTGGTTTCCTGTCCACTGCTTTAAATTAATGGCCGGCATGGCCAGGTGGGTTAAGACGTTCGACTTGTAATCTGAGGATCGCGGAGTCGAATCCCCATCGCACCAAACATGCTCGTCCTTTCAGTCGTGGGGGCGTTATAATGTACAGTCAATACCACTATTCGTTGGTAAAAGAGTAATCCAAGAGTTGGCAGTAGGTGGTGATGACTAGCTGCCTCCCCCTTAGTCTTACGTTGCTAAATTAGGGACGGCTTTGCGAGAAATTCAAAAAAACAAACAACTTAATAATGTGTTAGTTATACAGAAACAATTAACACGGTGTTTCGGCTTTACAAAATGTTTGAAAGGACGATATGTAAGTAATATTAATACTTAATTTAACACAATAAGTATAAACACTTTGTTTTGTCCGTTTACCGCTG
This sequence comes from Tachypleus tridentatus, assembly GCF_004210375.1. Classification (NCBI taxonomy): domain Eukaryota; kingdom Metazoa; phylum Arthropoda; class Merostomata; order Xiphosura; family Limulidae; genus Tachypleus; species Tachypleus tridentatus. The sequence continues at coordinate 5,794,878 of NC_134826.1, read as the reverse complement.
TTTGTTTCAGTTTTCTAAAACTCTGAACTTTATATTTATGTCAGTTGCACTGGTGTGCTAGTGACCGAGGCTGCTAGCCTTAGAAACACGTTTGGTGTGTGTGTGTTTTTTTCCACGAACGAATTTCTGTGCTTTGCGACCTAGTGGCAATCAGAAGGGGGTGGACATCACGACAGCGCATGTCAGTCGTAGTGGGTGGAGGGGTGACATTTTTCTCCGACGACAACATTCTAAGACTGAAAGTTCTCCCAGGGACATCACGACAGCGCATGTCAGTCGTATGTCGCAATCGCGGTATGTCATATCTTTTAGCAGATGTGTGCATTTTTTTTACAACGTAGTAGAAAACGGGTTAGCCAGTACTTGAAAAACGACCTACGCAAAAGATCATATACACACGTTTCTGTTCTAAAAATATCCTCAGACAGATAAAACATTTTGTGACAAAAATGCTACTGCATTGATTTTACGTTAAGAGTTGTTTTTTATCTCTGTATTACTAAACTTTTGGCTACTATATTACAACAGTCTTCAAACTTTTAACTCTCTCATTACTTAACCCTAGAAGTACACGTTAGATAATCAATATTTTAAGTAATTTTTTCTAAGTTGGTCATGCACCGAATTTCATGTCGACCCTTGATTTGTTTTGAATTTTGCGCAAAGCCAGACCTCCATAATTTAGCAGATATATACAAAAGGAAAAGTATTGAGTCAACACCGCCCACCGACAAATCTTGGGCTGCTCTTTTTACCAGAGAATAGTGGAATTGCTCGTAACATTATAACGCTCTGCAGTTGAAAGAACGAGCATGTTCGGTTCTCGGTTAGGTCAGTTACAGATTGTGTGTGCTTGTTTTATTTGTAATTAAGCAAAAAGCTACTCAAAGGGTTATCTGTGCTCAGTCCACCACGAGTATCGAAACACGATTTCTAACAATGTAAATTCGCGGACGTATCACTTTGCCACTGGGGGGCGTTAATTACAGAACCTATGGTAACTTACGAGTGACCTCTTAAAAATATAAAAATATGTACCGTTACTGTTGGAATTAAAAGCATTGTCTGTTATTGGGGACTTTCTATGCATTTTATATAGGAAATTAGTAATTCCGCCCATTTTTCTGTATCATATATTTTACTCAGTGTTGTAACAGGCCATATTGTAAAATAAAGAAATATATTAACTTGCAAAGTGAAAAGTGTTAATGTATATTCGTTTCAATAGAACCCTGACATATCAAGGCACTTTTAGAACACGTGCATATAGACAGCCTCTACAAATAAAATTGCGCAATTTAAAGTTAAATCGGTGTTTTTATCTTGAATATTAAGTTCACGGTGTGCTCGACATATGATGCACGTGGACCCCACAGGTATCGAATCTTATAAAAACCAACTTGGTAATTAGAAGGGAATGGAATGGTTGAAGGAAGTGTGTCAAATACTTTATTTGTTGTACCAGTTTGTAACTGCTAAATTTTATTTATTGTACCAGTTTGTCACTGTTAAATTTTATTTGTTGTACCAGTTTGTAACTGCTAAATTTTATTTGTTGTACCAGTTTGTAACTGTTAAATTTTATTTGTTGTACCGGTTTGTAACTGTTAAATTTTATTTGTTGTACCAGTTTGTAACTGTTATATTTTATTTGTTGTACCAGTTTGTCACTGTTAAATTTTATTTGTTGTACCAGTTTGTAACTGTTATATTTTATTTGTTGTACCAGTTTGTCACTGTTAAATTTTATTTGTTGTACCAGTTTGTAACTGTTAAATTCGCCCAGAGAGCAAGATGTCAAAACCAACATTTTAATCGATCAATGATTACATGAACTCCTATGCTTTACGAAATAAAAAATACGAATTTTAAAATAATATATGTTTGTTTTTGAATTTCACGCAAAGCTACTCGAGGGCTATCTGTGCTAGCCGTCCCTAATTTAGCAGTGTAAGACTAGAGGGAAGGGAGCTAGTCATTATCACCCACCGCTAACTCTTGGGCTACTCTTTTACCAACGAATTGTGGGATTGACCGTCACATTATAACGCCCCCACGGCTGAAAGAGTGAGCATGTTTGGCGCGACGGGGATGCGAACCCGCGACACTCGGATTACGAGTCGCACGCCTTAACGCGCTTGGCCATGCCGAGCCGAAAATAATAGAAGCAGCTTTGTGTACCTTAATATAACACCTGAATGCTTATTTCGTACCTTCAAAACAATGCCAATCGACAAATAAAATACATTTTATGAATTTGTATCTTTCTTCAAGTGTGTTCGCATGTGTTTTCGTATAGCAAAGCCACACTCAGCTATGTGCTGAGTTCACCGGGGGGAATCGAACTCCTGATTTTAGCGGTGTAAATCCGTAGACCTACCGCTGTACCATTGAGGGGCCTTTCTTTAATACTTTGAACGGTTATAGTAAATGCCACAGCCTTGAACTTAAAATACGCAATCACTAGCAAAGCAATGTATTATATATATATATTGTCGAAACAGGAAATAATTTAAACACAACAAAATTACAGGTGTTTCAAAACTTTGATCCTATGGATATTTAGACCAACATGTTCGTCTCTACCTTGAAACATCATCAACAGATATTCGTAACCTTACAAATATTTGATTTGTTTCAGTGAATGTCTCTAAATCGACGTCTCCTTTGACAAATCACTGAAACTCTTGATGCCAAGAAACCTACTTGAAATAAAAATCTCAGGAAGGCTGGTATGTTAGCACTTTTATTGATAAGGAGAGAACAACGTTTTGACCTTCCTAGGTCATCTTCAGGTTGAGAAAGTGTTTGAATGTGACCGTTGACGGACACGTCTTAGGGACGAGAGTATAAATGGCTGCGGGATTGTAGGGGGCGTTGTAGTTAGATGTTAGGTTATTAATTAGTATAGGTATGAAGATGTTTCTTTGTATTGGTTTAATTTTGGTTTTAGTTGTTGTATAAGTAGGGCTTCTTTGCTGAGACAGTATAGTCAGTTAGGACTATTTACACAGTTGTTATCTTAGCGGTGTCACAGATACTGCGAAAATTGGTGACATGCACTTTTAAAGTGAATCGTTGTTACCCAAGATAGGCAGGTAGAGACTGAGAATTCCTAGTTCGCGTCCTGTTACCACAAAAAAAAAAAAGCGCTGCGTACTTTGTGATCGTGGTTGTGCTGCAAAAGTTACAGTCAAGTCCCACTGTTTGCTCAGACAAGAATAGTCCTAGTGTTTGTGGTGGGTGCTTTTGCGTAGTGTCTTCCTTCTAGTTCTGTCAGTTCAAACTTAAGTATGGAGATTGCGCGTAGGTAATTTATATTTTGTAAACAGTATGAGTCTGAAAATGGGCAAAAATTATCCATATCTTCTCACGTAATAAAGTTAATACGAACTACGAATTTGCTTAGTTGGCAAATTGAAATCCAATACACAGTACCCTCTAACTATTTTTGTTGTTGAACGTGACCCATACTTAAGAGATCGAACATAAATAATTTATCATGTATTATGAATATTTTTATTATTAATACATTTTCCCATAATATCCGACAGATAAGATACACCGATTACATAATCTAGAATTAAACTATTTGAAAAATAGCCATTTCCTCTGAAATAAACAATTTGTGGTGACATGGTCAAGAAGTTACCACTTCATATCATTAAGTAGTGTAACTGACCATAACATGGATGTGGTGTTAAATATGTACATAACGTTAATCTTACAGTGATGTCACACCTGATAGGGTCAGCCCACTCTCTCCTTCTTGCAATATTGGACGGCCATAGGAGTCATGTTAATAGGAATTTGTTCTATGTCTTCGGTAATTAAACCGTCACAAGGGCCAGTTTTCGTGCATAGATCGATATTTGGCGGGAAAAACTGGCTGAAATAGGGTTCAGCAAGGCAGGCGATGATAAATAGGATATCGATCAAAGAAGAGAAAACGGAATGAATCATTTTCTGTGAGGGGGAGACGTACCTCTGATGGTGGGAGCTGGAAGGTGGAGATATTATTTGAAAAGAGATGCCAGTTCTGTATACCAAACTCGTTGTTAGAAATAATTATTATAACAGCAGAAACACAAGGTAACATAAACACACAGTGTTGTCATTTCTTTATTGTGCGTTTTTTTCTACCTTTCTTTTTAAACGTTTTATGTTTTTATGCTTTATGTTGTTTTGTAATCTTGTTTTAGTGTAGTAAAACGATGGGATCGGGCATGCGCAGACCTCACTGGTGGGGTTCGTGTATTTTAAAGACTGTGGAAAAATATACACAATGTACGTAGGTTATTATAAGGTATTTGGAAGTTTTTCTTTGTGGTCAAGGGCCGAATTAAGTAAACTGGGGGCCAAAGGGCTATTGTGTATTTAGGAGCTCATCGGTGAAATGGTGTGAACCTCCAAAGCTTTTGGTACCCCACGGCTACATTCCCATCAGCCCTTGCGTTAATGAAGCACTGACAGAGTGTCCATAACAGTTTGTTTGTCAGCCATCAGTGGCATATTAATTATTCAGTTTTAACGTGATCATCATCAGACTTTTTAAATTTCGTCCTTAACATGGTCATGCTACATGTAATTTTTTGTAATGGCAGATTTTTATGTTCATTGAGGTTCCGATAGTGGTTGTTTCTTACCTTTATCTGATTATTAGGTTTGAAATTCTTTACACATCACACTTCATGGTCAGGTGGTTAGGGCGCTCAACTCTCAGTCTTAGGGTTGAGGGTTGAATCCCCGTCACACCAATTATGCTCGCCCTTTCGGCAGTGAGTGCATTATAATGTGACGATCAATTCCACTATTCATTGGTAAAAGAGTAGCCCAAGAGTTGGCGGTAGATGATGATAACTAGTTGCCTTCCCTCAAGTTTTACACTGTTAAATTAGAGACAACTAGCGCAGGAAGCCCTCGTGTAGCTACATTACACTTATGTATCTAGCTACACATAACTAAAATGTTATTTTAGTTATGGATGCGGTAATTTTATCCCAGCTATTATTTTATTCTGCGACAGTCAGTTAGTCAACTTTATACAGTGTAGTCAGTTAGTCAACTATATGATTAAAATGCGGGGCTGAAACACTGGACTTGGAATCTGGAGGTCGCGAGTTCGAATCTCCTTTCAGAACATACTCGCCCTTTCATAACTGACGGTCAAGTTCAGTTTTCATTGGTTGAAAGACAGTTCGAGAATTGATGTGGTTGGCTAGTGCTCTTGTTCGTACTTCTGAAGGAAAGGTGACTCGTACACAGAACCTTCGGAAAATTAAACAAGCAATCCTTTCCATAGACTAAATTTCTCATCATATATCAACAGTATTGAGATCAATGTTTTAAGTTGGACTTCACTTTAGTTCTTTTTAACACTGACACTATGGACTCAACAAATAGTCCGATGTGGCTATAAGAAAATACACTGAATCATGTGTTTAAATATTGGTGTTTTTAGCCAGTTCCTTCTAGCCGATGTTTTTTTTTCCCTTAGAAAATTGGTGCACCATAATTTTATTTTAAAGTTATATAATGTTATGAATACTTTTGTGTTCAATTTTATAACCCTAACTGTTTGTTCTCTTACGTTTTTCTTAATTTTAGCTTCTTCCACTATCAGTTTGACGCTAGGGTTCACTGAAAAGCCAGGACCACTGGTTATCGTCCAACGAAATCAACCGCTTCTGGTCAATTGTACTGTGTTTTCAGATCCGGAGTACGGCCCAGCGCGCGTCAGTTGGTTCTATCAGGTGAGTAGTTACCAGTCCTGTTTGATTTATTTCTTATAGATTAAGAGTATGGACCAACGCGTGTCAGTTGGTTCTGTCACGTACGTTACCAGCCATGTTTGGTTTACTTTTAATGGATTAAGAGTTAGTCAGCATCATGTCTTACCACATATATTTAATTAAATACGCCTGATGTTCTGACTCTGAAGTACAAGCGAAGACTAATCAGCTGAAACTTATATTATTAATACAACATTTTTAGACTTGTGATAAATTCATCTCTATATCTGTATTATTTACTGGATAAGTTTTGGCAGGAAATCCTTAGCAATGTGTCCATCAGTTTATTTCGAGATCAAAGCGATTACTCGACTGTGAATTTAACGATTCGTGAATTGCGAACCGTAGTTGCAAACATTTGCATCGCATTTTGAGCCCTGTTTGTGTCACAAGAGTAACAGTGAAATCTCACTGTTCATTTAAAGAAGAGTAGAAATTGCAATGGTTTTTATCAACTATGTTGTACTTACTCCAGTGTGTAAGTTAGCTGTGGGTGTTGTTGGCCATGTTGTATTTACTCCAGTGTGTAAGTTAGCGGTGGGTATTGTTGACTATGTTGTATTTACTCCAGTGTAAGTAAGCGGTGGGTGTGATTGACTATGTTGTATTTACTCCAGTGTGTAAGTTAGCGGTGTGTATTGTTGACTATGTTGTATTTACTCCAGTGTGTAAGTTAGCGGTGGGTGTTGTTGACCATTTTGTATTATCTCCAGTGTGTAAGTTAGTGGTGGGTATTGTTCACTGTGTTGTATTTACTTTAGTGTGTAAGTTAGCGGTGGGTGTTGTTGACTGTGTTGTATTTACTCCAATGTGTAAGTAAGCGGTGGGTATTGCTGGCTATGTTGTATTTACTCCAGTGTGTAAGTAAGCGGTGAGTGTTGTTGACTCTGTTGTATTTATTCCAGTGTGTAAGTTAGCGGTGGGTATTTCTGGCTATGTTGTATTTACTGTAGTGTGTAAGTTAGCTGTGGGTATTGTTAACTATGTTGTATTTACTCCAGTGTGTAAGTTTGCTGTGGGTATTGTTAACTATGTTGTATTTACTCCAGTGTGTAAGTTAGCTGTGGGTATTGTTAACTATGTTGTATTTACTCCAGTGTGTAAGTTAGCTGTGGGTATTGTTAACTATGTTGTATTTACTCCAGTGTGTAAGTTAGCTGTGTGTATTGTTAACTATGTTGTATTTACTCCAGTGTGTAAGTTAGCTGTGGGTATTGTTAACTATGTTGTATTTACTCCAGTGTGTAAGTTAGCTGTGGGTATTGTTAACTATGTTGTATTTACTCCAGTGTGTAAGTTAGCTGTGGGTATTGTTAACTATGTTGTATTTACTGCAGTGTGTAAGTTAGCTGTGTGTATTGTTAACTATGTTGTATTTACTCCAGTGTGTAAGTTAGCTGTGGGTATTGTTAACTATGTTGTATTTAATCCAGTGTGTAAGTTAGCTGTGGGTATTGTTAACTATGTTGTATTTACTCCAGTGTGTAAGTTAGCTGTGGGTATTGTTAACTATGTTGTATTTACTGCAGTGTGTAAGTTAGCTGTGGGTATTGTTAACTAAGTTGTATTTACTGCAGTGTGTAAGTTAGTGGTGGGTGTTGTTGGCCATGTTGTATTTATTCCAGTGTGTAAGTTAGCGGTGGGTGTTGTTGACTATGTTGTATTTACTCCAGTGTGTAAGTAAGCGGTGGGTATTGCTGGCTATGTTGTATTTACTCCAGTGTGTAAGTAAGCGGTGGGTGTTGTTGACTATGTTTTATTTACTCCAGTGTGTAAGTTAGCGGTGGGTATTGTTAACTATGTTGTATTTACTCCAGTGTGTAAGTTAGCTGTGGGTATTGTTAACTATGTTGTATTTATTCCAGTGTGTAAGTTAGCGGTGGGTGTTGTTGACTATGCTGTATTTACTCCAGTGTGTAAGTTAGCTGTGGGTATTGTTAACTATGTTGTATTTACTCCAGTGTGTGGGTATTGCTAACTATGTTGTATTCACTCCGGTGTGTAAGTTTGCTGTGGGTATTGTTAACTATGTTGTATTTACTCCAGTGTTTAAGTTAGCTGTGGGTATTGTTAACTATGTTGTATTTACTCCAGTGTGTAAGTTAGCTGTGGGTATTGCTAACTATGTTGTATTTACTCCAGTGTGTAAGTTAGCTGTGTGTATTGTTAACTATGTTGTATTTACTCCAGTGTGTAAGTTAGCTGTGGGTATTGTTAACTATGTTGTATTTACTCCATTGTGTAAGTTACCTGTGGGTATTGTTAACTATGTTGTATTTACTCCAGTGTGTAAGTTAGCTGTGGGTATTGTTAACTAAGTTGTATTTACTGCAGTGTGTAAGTTAGCGGTGGGTGTTGTTGACTGTGTTGTATTTACTCCAGTGTGTAAGTAAGCGGTGGGTATTGCTGGCTATGTTGTATTTACTCCAGTGTGTAAGTTAGCTGTGGGTATTGTTAACTATGTTGTATTCACTCCGGTGTGTAAGTTTGCTGTGGGTATTGTTAACTATGTTGTATTTACTCCAGTGTTTAAGTTAGCTGTGGGTATTTCTGGCTATGTTGTATTTACTCTAGTGTGTAAGTTAGCTGTGGGTGTTGTTCACTATGTTGTATTTATTCCAGTGTGTAAGTTAGCGGTGGGTGTTGTTGACTATGTTGTATTTACTCCAGTGTGTAAGTTAGCTGTGGGTATTGTTAACTATGTTGTATTTACTCCAGTGTGTAAGTTAGCTGTGGGTATTGCTAACTATGTTGTATTCACTCCAGTGTTTAAGTTAGCTGTGGGTATTGTTAACTATGTTGTATTTACTCCAGTGTGTAAGTTAGCTTTGGGTATTATTAACTATGTTGTATTTACTGTAGTGTGTAAGTTAGTGGTGGGTATTGTTGGCTGTGTTGTATTTTTTCCAGTGTGTAAATTAGCGGTAAGTGTTGTTGGCTATGTTGTATTTATTCTAGTGTGTAAGTTAGCGGTGGGTGTTGTTGGCTATGTTGTATTTATTCCAGTGTATAAGTTAGCGGTGGGTGTTGTTGGCTATGTTGTATTTATTCCAGTGTGTAAGTTAGCGGTGGGTGTTGTTGGCTATGTTGTATTTATTTCAGTGTATAAGTTAGCGGTGGGTGTTGTTGACTATGTTGTATTTACTCCAGTGTGTAAGTTAGCTGTGGGTATTGTTAACTATGTTGTATTTACTCCAGTGTGTAAGTTAGCTGTGGGTATTGCTAACTATGTTGTATTCACTCCAGTGTTTAAGTTAGCTGTGGGTATTGTTAACTATGTTGTATTTACTCCAGTGTGTAAGTTAGCTTTGGGTATTATTAACTATGTTGTATTTACTGTAGTGTGTAAGTTAGTGGTGGGTATTGTTGGCTGTGTTGTATTTTTTCCAGTGTGTAAATTAGCGGTAAGTGTTGTTGGCTATGTTGTATTTATTCTAGTGTGTAAGTTAGCGGTGGGTGTTGTTGGCTATGTTGTATTTATTCCAGTGTATAAGTTAGCGGTGGGTGTTGTTGGCTATGTTGTATTTATTCCAGTGTGTAAGTTAGCGGTGGGTGTTGTTGGCTATGTTGTATTTATTTCAGTGTATAAGTTAGTGATGGGTGTGTTTTTGGCTGTGTTGTCGTGACGTAAGTGTGTAAGTTGGCCATACAAATTCACACAGTTTAGAAACTGATCCCAGTTTGTATTTAAGCCCGTGGTTTATTTACAAGAATCGCTAAACTCGAGTTGTCGTGGTGAGTGTTATATTTTTTATACGTAAGTGGACACTTTGTTTATGTGGACAACAGGGACACGAGATAGACGGAAGTCGTCGGCAGGTGCTACGGAATGGGTCGCTTTACTTCGAAAGGGTGTTATACCAGAGAAGGCCTGGTGGTAAAAAAGACGAAGGAGACTACACATGCATGGTGCAGAACAACGTGGGTGCCTTCCTCAGCACACCAGTTAGAGTGGTCGTAGCACGTGAGTTCACCCTAATCAATTCCATCAGTTATCTTTACCGTCTTGATTACCATATAACTGTAGTTGTTTTCTAATATTACATGGTTAGTGTCATTCGTATATTATTCTGTTTATGTGTTATTATAACCATGCCTTGTTACAACTTCGTCAATGTTCTGAGCATACTTGGATAATTATATAAACGCGCCACTTTGCATGAGAATCACGTGCACGTCTCGTAGCTCGCGGCACAAAATACGAAGTAGTTTAAGTTGCTAAAATGGAGATAATTATAGATCCTGACATTTCTAACGTAAGACGACAGAAAGAAATGAAGTCTTAACCTTGTCAAGTTTAACTACCATAGAATATATAATATTAAAAATAGTTACATACAGCCTTCACTTAGAATATTGTTATTATTGTCATATATCAAACAACTAAGATTTAAACCGTATGTTTTGAAACTGTACTAACAATGGATTTGTCAAGCTTATGATTTAATGTACCATTATTGTACCAGTAGTTTTAGTGATGGAAGGACATTTTTTTACTTCAGATAAGAAACTGAAATGTTAAACTCCACTACTCGCACGTGCTTTATAAAACTCTTGCGACTAGTTTTCTTATTGACTCAGCATTTTCTTCATTTGATAGGTTCAATTAATTCTGGGTTACGTCCACGAAACACTTATTACATGGTTTTTATAGGCCTAGTCTTTTAACTTTCCCTTCAACTCACATCAAACACACATTTATTACACGGTTTTTATATGTCCAGTCTTTCACTTTTCCCTTCAACTCACATCAAACACACATTTATTACACGGTTTTTATATGTCCAGTATTTCACTTTTCCCTTCAACTCACATCAAACACACATTTATTATACGGTTTTTATGTGTCCAGTCTTTCACTTTTCCCTTCAACTCACATCAAACACACATTTATTACACGGATTTTATATGTCCAGTCTTTCACTTTTCCCTTCAACTCACATCAAACACACACTTATTACATGTTTTTTATAGGCCTAGTCTTTTAACTTTCCCTTCAACTCACATCAAATACACACTTATTACATGGTTTTTATATGTCCAGTCTTTCAACTTTCCCTTCAACTCACACCAAACACACGTTTATTACACGGTTTTTATATGTCCAGTATTTCACTTTTCCCTTCAACTCACATCACACACACATTTATTACACGGTTTTTATATGTCCAGTCTTTCACTTTTCCCTTCAACTCACATCAAACACACATTTATTACACGGTTTTTATATGTCCAGTATTTCACTTTTCCCTTCAACTCACATCAAACACACATTTATTACACGGATTTTATATGTCCAGTATTTCACTTTTCCCTTCAACTCACATCACACACACATTTATTACACGGTTTTTATATGTCCAGTCTTTCACTTTTCCCTTCAACTCACATCAAACACACATTTATTACACGGTTTTTATATGTCCAGTATTTCACTTTTCCCTTCAACTCACATCAAACACACATTTATTACACGGATTTTATATGTCCAGTATTTCACTTTTCCCTTCAACTCACATCAAATACACACTTATTACATGTTTTTTATAGGCCTAGTCTTTTAACTTTCCCTTCAACTCACATCAAATACACACTTATTACATGTTTTTATAGGCCTAGTCTTTTAACTTTCCCTTCAACTCACATCAAATACACATTTATTACACGGTTTTTATGTGTCCAGTCTTTCACTTTTCCCTTCAACTCACATCAAACACACATTTATTACACGGATTTTATATGTCCAGTCTTTCACTTTTCCCTTCAACTCACATCACACACACATTTATTACACGGTTTTTATATGTCCAGTCTTTCACTTTTCCCTTCAACTCACATCAAACACACATTTATTACACGGTTTTTATATGTCCAGTATTTCACTTTTCCCTTCAACTCACATCAAACACACATTTATTACACGGATTTTATATGTCCAGTATTTCACTTTTCCCTTCAACTCACATCAAATACACACTTATTACATGTTTTTTATAGGCCTAGTCTTTTAACTTTCCCTTCAACTCACATCAAATACACACTTATTACATGGTTTTTATATGTCCAGTCTTTCAACTTTCCCTTCAACTCACACCAAACACACGTTTATTACACGGTTTTTATATGTCCAGTATTTCACTTTTCCCTTCAACTCACATCAAACACACACTTATTACACGGTTTTTATGTGTCCAGTCTTTCACTTTTCCCTTCAACTCACATCAAACACACATTTATTACAGGGTTTTTTATATGTCCAGTATTTCACTTTTCCCTTCAACTCACGTCAAACACACATATTATTACACGGTTTTTATATGTCCAGTCTTTCACTTTTCCCTTCAACTCACACCAAACACACGTTTATTACACGGTTTTTATATGTCCAGTATTTCACTTTTCCCTTCAACTCACATCAAACACACATTTATTACACGGTTTTTATATGTCCAGTCTTTCACTTTTCCCTTCAACTCACGTCAAACACACATATTATTACACGGTTTTTATATGTCCAGTCTTTCACTTTTCCCTTCAACTCACGTCAAACACACATATTATTACACTATTTGTAGATGTCCAGTTTTTTATCTTTCCTTTGAACTCACGTCAAACACACATATTATTACACTATTTGTAGATGTCCAGTTTTTTATCTTTAAGTTCGTTGTCTGTATAATCACATAGTTTGTTTTTTTGTTTTTGGAATTTCGCACAAAGCTACTCGAGGGCTATCTATGCTAGCCGTCCCTAATTTAGCAGTGTAAGACTAGAGGGAAGGCAGCTAGTCATCACCACCCACCGCCAACTCTTGGGCTACTCTTTTACCAACGAATAGTGGGATTGACCGTCACATTATACACCCCCACGGCTGGGAGGGCGAGCATGTTTAGCGCACCGCGGGCGCGAACCCGCGACCCTCGGATTACGAGTGCACGCCTTACGCGCTTGGCCATGCCGGGCCATAATCACATAGCGTTCTTACTACTTCAATAATTATCTTTTTAAAGGAAAACCACCACAACTTTCAAAGATTATCGTCGTCATTAGAAGTGGGAGAAACACATTTGTTTTAATCATAATGAAGAATTTATTGCTAAAGGAAAACGCTCAACGTTTGGGGGTTTAGTTTTAAATATTTAATCCACGATGGTGGATTACTACAGAGCGCCCTCTACTTTCAGTAAGACTTTAAAACTTACAGGATCAATAAATGTTTAACACCTTTCATTGCTGTTGCTGTAATATGCAGGAAGCGTTTTAATTGTGTGTCGGGCTACGTATCAAAAGGCCCAAAGTACGAATCTCAATGTTACTGAAAAACTCTCTGCAGTTGCATCTCTTGGTTTGCTATTGACTGACTGTCTCTTGCCGTTTGTCAGCTGCTAAGAATAAGTGGACATGTGAACCTGTACATTCAGCCCGTGCGTCACATTAGGTACTGTGGGACAATTTCCAAGCCATCAGCTGGAGTGAGTATATCTTTACAAATTTAATTTCAAAACTCTGTAGAGATTTCCTAAGTGAGAAAGGCGATTCTAACGCTAATGTTAAGAGTTTCTCTCCTTCTCGTTTATTGTTTTATTCTTGAAATTACACGTGTGTAGAATATAGTTACGTAATCTTTTCACCAATCTGTCTAATTATATTGGGTTTCGTTTAAGGCGTAGTCCCAAAGGCAACTGACGAGAAAGTTTCACGTACATGAGTTTGTAATGATATTGATAAAAATCAATAACTTTTTAAAACCTCTAATTGTGCGAAGTTACGGTTTAGTTTCAGATCTGCGTGTGTTGTGTCACGCAACCCTCAGGTTGATTTTGTATGACTGTCGGGAGTCATCCTGGTGGTAGTAATACATTACGAACGTTGGAAGTTCTGACGCATGCGCATCTGGTAGGTTTACGACACACATGCATGCATGCATCTCTTATCGTCGTCATAGCAACGAGTTTCTCTTGCCATCGATTATTAGCGAGCGATTTCACGTCGTTTAGTACGTTCATTCCAACAACCACAAAGTCCTTACAAACTATGGCGTGTGATTATATTGACTGCAACCTGGGATTCTTACATGTAGTTTGTTTGTCACTTGTGTTCATTTCAACTCTTTGTTTTAATTTTCTGTTTAATTATTCATTATGTATTTTGTCTGTTCTGATACACCATGTGAGATAATAAACATTATGCTTTCTTATACTGTCCGGATTGTGACTCAGAGGATTCAAGTTTCGTGTCCCATGGGAGAGGCTATAAGAGAGAATAAATAAAGGTCAGTTCGGTCAGACGAGGGCACTTCGTACCTTAAGGGTTAGCAGTTGCTGCTTTTGCTCAGTTACACGGCTTGAGACAAGCCATGTGCAGATTAGTTTATCAAATGACAGTTGAGATCTCTACACGCATACAACCTTCTTGTGTGCAGCTTTGTGCGAATGTTAAAAAAGAAACACACAGGTGCTTCGAGACACAACAGAATGTTTAAACATTAGTCAGTGAACCGTCTTATGGTTGAGGACAACCTGTGTTCAGTCAAGGTTTCTAATGATTGGTCTACGTTTATTTCATATCAGTAAGAAAAGTTACCTCACCTCTCATTTCCACGTGAAGTAAACACCTTTTATAGACCCAGAAAAAAGTCCCTGGTTTAACGAAGACTAATCTTCATTACACCATAGACCCAGAAGAAAGTCCCTGTTTTAACGAAGACTAATCTTCATTACACCATAGACCCAGAAGAAAGTCCCTGGTTTAACGAAGAATAATCTTCATTACACCATAGACCCAGAAGAAAGTCCCTGGTTTAACAAAGACTAATCTTCATTACACCATAGACCCAGAAGAAAGTCCCTGGTTTAACGAAGACTAATCTTCATTACACCATAGACCCAGAAGAAAGTCCCTGGTTTAACGAAGACTAATCTTCATTACACCATAGACCCAGAAGAAAGTCCCTGGTTTAACGAAGAATAATCTTCATTACACCATAGACCCAGAAGAAAGTCCCTGGTTTAACGAAGAATAATCTTCATTACACCATAGACCCAGAAGAAAGTCCCTGGTTTACCGAAGACTAATCTTCATTACACCATAGATCCAGAAGAAAGTCCCTGGTTTAACGAAGACTAATCTTCATTACACCATAGACCCAGAAGAAAGTCCCTGGTTTAACGAAGAATAATCTTCATTACACCATAGACCCAGAAGAAAGTCCCTGGTTTAACGAAGACCATCTTCATTACACCATAGATCCAGAAGAAAGTCCCTGGTTTAACGAAGACTAATCTTCATTACACCATAGACCCAGAAGAAAGTCCCTGGTTTAACGAAGACTAATCTTCATTACACCATAGACCCAGAAGAAAGTCCCTGGTTTAACGAAGACTGATCTTCATTACACCATAGACCCAGAAGAAAGTCCCTGGTTTAACGAAGACTGATCTCCATTACACCATAGACCCAGAAGAAAGTCCCTGGTTTAACGAAGACTAATCTTAATTACACAATAGACCCAGAAGAAAGTCCCTGGTTTAACGAAGACTTATCTTCATTACACCATAGACCCAGAAGAAAGTCCATGGTTTAACGAAGACTGATCTTCATTACACCATAGACCCAGAAGAAAGTCCCTGGTTTACCGAAGACTAATCTTCATTACACCATAGATCCAGAAGAATGTTCCTGGTTTAACGAACTAATCTTCATTACACCATAGACCCAGAAGAAAGTCCCTGGTTTAACGAAGACTAATCTTCATTACACCATAGACCCAGAAGAAAGTCCCTGGTTTAACGAAGACTAATCTTCATTACACCATAGACCCAGAAGAAAGTCCCAGGTTTAACGAACACTAATCTTCATTACACCATAGACCCAGAAGAAAGTCCCTGGTTTAACGAAGAATAATCTTCATTACACCATAGACCCAGAAGAAAGTCCCTGGTTTAACGAAGAATAATCTTCATTACACCATAGACCCAGAAGAAAGTCCCTGGTTTAACGAAGAATAATCTTCATTACACCATAGATCCAGAAGAAAGTTCCTGGTTTAACGAAGACTAATCTTCATTACACCATAGACCCAGAAGAAAGTCCCTGGTTTAACGAAGACTAATCTTAATTACACAATAGACCCAGAAGAAAGTCCCTGGTTTAACGAAGACTTATCTTCATTACACCATAGACCCAGAAGAAAGTCCATGGTTTAACGAAGACTGATCTTCATTACACCATAGACCCAGAAGAAAGTCCCTGGTTTACCGAAGACTAATCTTCATTACACCATAGATCCAGAAGAATGTTCCTGGTTTAACGAAGACTAATCTTCATTACACCATAGACCCAGAAGAAAGTCCCTGGTTTAACGAAGACTAATCTTCATTACACCATAGACCCAGAAGAAAGTCCCTGGTTTAACGAAGACTAATCTTCATTACACCATAGATCCAGAAGAAAGTTCCTGGTTTAACGAAGACTAATCTTCATTACACCATAGATCCAGAAGAATGTTCCTGGTTTAACGAAGACTAATCTTCATTACACCATAGACCCAGAAGAAAATCCCTGGTTTAACGAAGACTAATCTTCATTACACCATAGACCCAGAAGAAAGTCCCTGGTTTAACGAAGACTAATCTTCATTACACCATAGATCCAGAAGAATGTTCCTGGTTTAACGAAGACTAATCTTCATTACACCATAGACCCAGAAGAAAGTCCCTGGTTTAACGAAGACCATCTTCATTACACCATAGATCCAGAAGAATGTTCCTGGTTTAACGAAGACTAATCTTCATTACACCATAGACCCAGAAGAAAGTCCCTGGTTTAACGAAGACTAATCTTCATTACACCATAGACCCAGAAGAAAGTCCCTGGTTTAACGAAGACTAATCTTCATTACACCATAGACCCAGAAGAAAGTCCCTGGTTTAACGAAGACTAATCTTCATTACACCATAGACCCAGAAGAAAGTCCCTGGTTTAACGAAGAGTAATCTTCATTACACCATAGACCCAGAAGAAAGTCCCTGGTTTAACGAAGAGTAATCTTCATTACACCATAGACCCAGAAGAAAGTCCCTGGTTTAACGAAGAGTAATCTTCATTACACCATAGACCCAGAAGAAAGTCCCTGGTTTAACGAAGAGTAATCTTCATTACACCAGCAAGCAATTTTTTTGTGAAAACAAATGGTATTGTTGTCATTATATAAAAAATACATTATGACACTGAGTCGTTCCTTTTTAACTTTTTATTATAGTCACAAGAATATTCGCTACAGTTGGCGGCCTTCTGCGGGAAAATAACTCTTAAAGTTCGTGTTTCAATACCCGTGGAGGGTAATATTTCAGCTAACTTACTGTGTAATTTTGTGCTTAATAAAAAACAAAATGGCCTTGTTTGTTTTGAATTTCGCGCAAAGTCACGAGGTCCATCTGTGCTAGCCATTCCTAACTCAGCAGTGTTAGACTAGAGGGAAGGCAGCTAGTCATCACCACCCACCGCCAACTCTTGGGCTACTCTTTTACCAACGAATAGTGGGTTTGACCGTACCATTATAACGCCCTTGCTGCTGAAATGGCGACAGGGATTTGAACCCACAAACCGAAGATTGCGAGTCGAGCGCCTTAAATGTATAATCGTATAAATGTATAAACACAATGCTCGTCCTGGAACTATTTGTGGTGTTTCTCACAGTGGATCAGCGCAGTCCTGTGCTCTTACCTCTCGAGCGGCACAGTGGTAAATCTGAGGACTTATAAACACAAACCAGGTTTAGGTACCTGTAATGGACACATCGTGGGTAGCCCATTGTGTAGCTTTGTGCTTAACTAAGCCACAAACAAATAAAATGTTAAAAGTCGGAATCGATCTGCGGTGGGCTTTGTGCTTAATAAAAAAGACAGAAATGAAATATAAAACATGTCAAGCTGCCCGGCGTTGTCATTCCTACCATGAAAAGCTGTTGGTAACAAATAACTAACTGTTTTACCATTTATCGACCGCAGTGGTTTTGATCTGTCACAATACTAAGAAGTTCAGTTGAGTAAAATCATTTGTTTGGTAAGATCAGGGAGTCGGCAGTAATTAGCGTAGTCGATTGCAGAGTTGTTCATATTCTGTTTAAATGTTTTGTGATGTGCGAGGAACTAAGTGCATACAGAGTTTCAAAAATATTCGATTGGTCCATATGGGCCCTTCTGACAGCATTAGGGTTCATATATTTAATCACCTTGGGACAGGTTGTTATTAGTAAAGAAGCGTCTCTCACACTGGTCCTGCTGCACCCCACCCCCGGACATAGCGGTATTTCTGTGGACCGCGTTTCGATACTCATGTTGACCAGTCACATTCCCTGTAGTCTGTCACTACAAAATTAGGGACATCATTGTGTGAAGTTCAGTCACATTCATCGCAAGTATTCAGTGGTCTAAGTGTTAGGTGGAAGTGATGTTGACCAGTCACATTCCCTGTAGTCTGTCACTTCAAAATTAGGGACATCATTGTGTGAAGTTCAGTCACATTCATCGTAAGTATTCAGTGGCCTAAGAGTTAGGTGGAAGTGATGTTGACCAGTCACATTCCCTGTAGTCTGTCACTTCAAAATTAGGGACATCATTGTGTGAAGTTCAGTCACATTCATCGTAAGTATTCAGTGGCCTAAGAGTTAGGTGGAAGTGATGTTGACCAGTCACATTCCCTGCAGTCAATCACTTCAAAAGTATGGATAGTGCAAGTAGGCCTCGAGTAACTTTGCGCGAAATTATAAAAAAGTAAAAGGTTTTAATAACAATTATTTGGAACAGGATTTTTCTAAGAATGTTATCGTAATCTCGACTTCCTAAAATAGGTTTTGCATACTGTACGAGTAATACTAATGATAACTCTTCAGAAAGTAGCGAATATTTGTGATAAAGGTGTTGGCGAGTTGCGTGTTTTAGTTTTTTATAGCGTTTAAAAGTTGTACGACTGATTTGTGTAAATTCAAGTCAAGAATAGAGCTCTAAATCACTACAGACAAATTATACAGCGATAAAGATTTATTATATTTTAGTCGCGGATTCGAATCCCCGCTACACCAAACATGCACGCCCTTTCAGCCGTTGGAACGTTATAATGTGATGGTCAATCCCACTATTCATTGGTCAAAGAGTAGGGTAAGAGTTGGCTGTGGGTGGTGATGACTAATTGCCTTCCCTCTAGTCTTACACTGCTAAATTAGGGACGGCTAGCACAGATAGCCCTCGTGTACCTTTGCGCAAAATTCAAAACAAACCAAACAAACCATTCTACAAAACCGTAACAACAATTTATTCGTTATCACTTCCGTAAGTCATCAAATACTTGCTCTTTGACCAGTATTTGGTTTTCCTGTCAACTACAAAATATTTTAAAGACCAGTGTGTAACATACTGTCAAAAAACAAACAAATAAAACTGACCTGTGCTAGTTGTAAAGGAAAGATATCACTGTCAAAGTATCTAAGGTCTTCGCAATGTCTACATTACACATCAAATGTAGCCAGTCACAAAATATTTATTGAAAACTAATTCAAACAGAAAGGGATGGAAAACGGTTTAGAAACACGTACAAATGATAAGAAGACAATATAAGTATAGGGACTGATATCTGTGGCGGGGGGGGGGACCAGTGTGTTGTTTGTTATTAAGCAGAACTACACAAAGGGCTATCTTTGTTCTGCCCACCACGGGTATGGAAACCCGGTTTCTAGTAGTATAAGTTCTAAGACATACCACAATGGAGACAGGACCAACGTGTTATTGGTTATTAAGTACAAAGATACACAATGGACTATCTGTACTCTGCCCACCACGGATATGGAAACCCGGTTTCTAGTAGTATAAGTTCTAAGACATACCACAATGGAGACAGGACCAACGTGTTATTTGTTATTAAGTACAGAGATACACAATGGACTATCTGTACTCTGCCCACCACGGATATGGAAACCCGGTTTCTAGTAGTATAAATTCTAAGACATACCACAATGGAGACAGGACCAACGTGTTATTTGTTATTAAGTACAGAGATACACAAACGACTATCTGTACTCTGCCCACCACGGATATGGACACCCGGTTTCTAGTAGTACAAGTTCTAAGACATACCACAATGGAGACAGGACCAACGTGTTATTTGTTATTAAGTACAGAGATAAACAAACGACTATCTGTACTCTGCCCACACGGGTATGGAAACCCGGTTTCTAGTAGTATAAGTTCTAAGACATACCACAATGGAGACAGAACCAACGTGTTATTTGTTATTAAGTACAGAGATACACAAACGACTATCTGTACTCTGCCCACCACGGGTATGGAAACCCGGTTTCTAGTAGTATAAGTTCTAA
This sequence comes from Tachypleus tridentatus, assembly GCF_004210375.1. Taxonomy (NCBI): domain Eukaryota; kingdom Metazoa; phylum Arthropoda; class Merostomata; order Xiphosura; family Limulidae; genus Tachypleus; species Tachypleus tridentatus. The sequence continues at coordinate 5,774,715 of NC_134826.1, read as the reverse complement.
GACATACCACAATGGAGACAGAACCAACGTGTTATTTGTTATTAAGTACAGAGATACACAAACGACTATCTGTACTCTGCCCACCACGGATATGGAAACCCGGTTTCTAGTAGTATAAGTTCTAAGACATACTACAATGGAGACAGGACCGACGTGTTATTTGTTATTAAGTACAGAGATACACAATGGACTATCTGTACTCTGCCCACCACGGGTATGGAAACCCGGTTTCTAGTAGTATAAGTTCTAAGACATACCACAATGGAGACAGAACCAACGTGTTATTTGTTATTAAGTACAGAGATACACAAACGACTATCTGTACTCTGCCCACCACGGGTATGGAAACCCGGTTTCTAGTAGTATAAGTTCTAAGACATACCACAATGGAGACAGAACCAACGTGTTATTTGTTATTAAGTACAGAGATACACAAACGACTATCTGTACTCTGCCCACCACGGATATGGAAACCCGGTTTCTAGTAGTATAAGTTCTAAGACATACTACAATGGAGACAGGACCGACGTGTTATTTGTTATTAAGTACAGAGATACACAATGGACTATCTGTACTCTGCCCACCACGGGTATGGAAACCCGGTTTCTAGTAGTATAAGTTCTAAGACATACCACAATGGAGACAGGACCAGTGTGTTGTTTGTTATTAAGTACAGAGATACACAATGGACTATCTGTACTCTGCCCACCACGGATATGGAAACCCGGTTTCTTTCAGTTTAACAGCCGTGTGGGTGTTATAATGTTATGGTCAAATAGTAGCCCAAAAGTTGGTGGTGGGTGGTGATGACTAGCTGCCTTCCCTTTAGTTTTACACTGCAAAATTAGGGACGGCTAGCGCAGGTAGCCCTCGAGTAGATTTGCGCGAAATTAAAAACAAACAAACAAACCATTGTAGGGGAAAAGTCTAGTGTGTTACATCATTTTATCAACATATACTCAGTCACCAAATAAAACTTGACATAAGAGGTAATAATTATTTTATTGGAAAAGAAATTCCTTTGTTGTATGTGATCGTTCTGTGTAGTCTTGACGAACTGGGTTATTCACGAAGTGAGAGGCGAATAAGGTAGGTCTTATCACGTGACTGTGGCACCGCCTTCTCTCTGAGCTCCAACGTATGTGTTGGATGTACGTGTGTACCTAAATTGACGAGGTGTTTCGGCTTCAACTTGAGAAGCCTTCTGATATGTTCACAGCTTCGCAGCGCCATCTAGTCACTTAATCGGGTGAGTCATTGAGTTGAAATTACCTCGTGTTCAGAACATCAATATTCCGTGTGCCCTCAATGATGCCCTCAAGGTTATAAGCAGTAAGAGCCCCACCCCCCTCATTTTTTGAGCGTGAGGTCATAGCTAATCCCTCATCGTCCCACTTGTGGATTAAGGTTATTTAACGAAATTCTACATGATAAAAACAACATTTGTTTGAGTAAGAAGGTTTGGAATGGTTCACAACCGTCTCGTGATTCTTTCGGGTATTAATTTTTAAGTAACTGTACGAAAAAGAATTAAACACAAAGAGATTATGGGATCGCAGGGTCAAAAACCGGATGTAAAAATGTGTAGCGTGAATCGAAGGGAAGGAGATACTGGTAGTGTAACGTAATGCAGGTGTTTAAATTCACCTTAGCTAGTGATAAGTAGTAAAACAGCTGTTTAATAGTCTGTAGCAGGTTAGCTAGTGATAAGTAATAAAACAGCTGTTTAATAGTCTGTGGCAGGTTAGCTAGTGATAAGTGGTAAAACAGCTGTTTAATAGTCTGTGACAGGTTAGCTAGTGATAAGTAGTAAAACAGCTGTTTAATAATTTGTGGCAGGTTAGCTAGTGATAAGTAGTAAAACAGCTGTTTAATAGTCTGTGACAGGTTAGCTAGTGATAAGTAGTAAAACAGCTGTTTAATAATTTGTGGCAGGTTAGCTAGTGATGAGTAGTAAAACAGCTTTTTAATAGTCTGTGACAGGTTAGCTAGTGATAAGTAGTAAAACAGCTGTTTAATAATTTGTGGCAGGTTAGCTAGTAATGAGTAGTAAAACAGCTGTTTAATAGTCTGTGGCAGTTTAGCTAGTGATAAGTAGTAAAACAGCTGTTTAATAATCTGTGGCAGGTTAGCTAGTGATAAGTAGTAAAACAGCTGTTTAATAATTTGTGGCAGGTTAGCTAGTGATAAGTAGTAAAACAGCTGTTTAATAGTCTCCAGCAGGTTAGCTAGTGATAAGTAGTAAAACGGCTGTTTAATAGTCTGTGGCAGGTTAGCTAGTGATAAGTAGTAAAACAGCTGTTTAATAATTTGTGGCAGGTTAGCTACTGATAAGTAGTAAAACAGCTGTTTAATAATTTGTGGTAGGTTAGCTAGTAATGAGTAGTAAAACAGCTGTTTAATAGTCTGTGGCAGTTTAGCTAGTGATAAGTAGTAAAACAGCTGTTTAATAGTCTGTGGCAGGTTAGCTAGTGATAAGCAGTAAAACAGCTGTTTAATAATTTGTGGCAGGTTAGCTAGTGATAAGTAGTAAAACAGCCTGTTTATTAGTCTGCAGCAGGTTAGCTAGTGATAAGTAGTAAAACAGCTGTTTAATAGTCTGTGGCAGGTTAGCAAGTGATAAGTAGTAAAACAGCTGTTTAATAGTCTGTGGCAGTTTAGCTAGTGATAAGTAGTAAAACAGCTGTTTAATAATTTGTGGCAGGTTAGCTAGTAATGAGTAGTTAAACAGCTGTTTAATAGTCTGTGGCAGTTTAGCTAGTAATGAGTAGTTAAACAGCTGTTTAATAGTCTGTGGCAGTTTAGCTAGTGATAAGTAGTAAAACAGCTGTTTAATAGTTTGTGGCAGGTTAGCTAGTGATAAGTAGTAAAACAGCTGTTTAATAACCCAGGCAGGTTAGCTAGTGATAAGTAGTAAAACAGCTGTTTATTAGTCCGCAGCAGGTTAGCTAGTGATAAGTAGTAAAACAGCTGTTTAATAGTCTGTGGCAGGTTAGCAAGTGATAAGCAGCAAAAACAGCTGCTTTAATAGTCTGTGGCAGGTTAGCTAGTGATAAGTAGTAAAACAGCCTGTTTAATAGTCCGTGTATAAGGTTAGCTAGTGATGAGTAGTAAAACAGCTGTCTTTATAGTCTGTGGCAGGTTAGCTAGATGATAAGCAGTAAAACAGCTGTTTAATAGTCCGTGGCAGTTTAGCTAGTGATAAGTAGTAAAACAGCTGTTTAATAGTCCGTAGCAGGTTAGCTAGTGATAAGCAGTAAAACAGCTGTTTAATCAATTTGTGGCAGGTTAGCTAGTGATGAGCAGTAAAACAGCTGTTTAATAGTCTGTAGCAGGTTAGCTAGTGATAAGTAGTAAAACAGCTGTTTAATAATTTGTGGCAGGTTAGCTAGTGATGAGTAGCAAAACAGCTGTTTAATAGTCCTGTAGCAGGTTAGCTAGTGATAAGTAGTAAAACAGCCTGTTTAATAATTTCCAGGCAGGTTAGCTAGTGATGAGTAGTAAAACAGCTGTTTAATCAGTCTGTAGCAGGTTAGCTAGTGATAAGTAGTAAAACAGCTGTTTAATCAATTCCAGGCGGCAGGCTAGCTAGTGATGAGCAGTAAAACAGCCTGTTTAATGGTCTGTAGCAGGTTAGCGAGTGATAAGTAGTAAAACAGCTGTTTAATAGTCTGCAGCAGGTTAGCGAGTGAAAAGTAGTAAAACAGCTGTTTAATAATTTGTGGCAGGTTAGCTAGTGCTGAGTAGTAAAACAGCTGTTTAGTAGTCTGTGGCAGGTTAGCTAGTGATAAATAGTAAAACAGCTGTTTAATATTTTGTGGCAGGTTAGCTAGTGATGAGTAGCAAAACAGCTGTTTAATAGTCTGTAGCAGGTTAGCTAGTGATAAGTAGTAAAACAGCTGTTTAATAATTTGTGGCAGGTTAGCTAGTAATGAGTCGTAAAACAGCTGTTTAATAGTCTGTGGCAGGTTAGCTAGTGATAAGAGTAAAACAGCTGTTTAATAGTCTGTGGCAGGTTAGCTAGTGATGAGTAGTAAAACAGCTGTTTAATAGTCTGTAGCAGGTTAGCGAGTGATAAGTAGTAAAACAGCTGTTTAATAGTCCGCAGCAGGTTAGCGAGTGATAAGCAGTAAAACAGCCTGTTTAATAATTTGTGGCAGGTTAGCTAGTGCTGAGTAGTAAAACAGCTGTTTAGTAGTCTGTGGCAGGTTAGCTAATGATAAGTAGTAAAACAGCTGTTTAATAATTCCAGGCAGGTTAGCTAGTGATGAGTAGTAAAACAGCTGTTTAATAGTCTGTGGCAGGTTAGCTAGTGATAAGTAGTAAAACAGCTGTTTACTAATTTGTGGCAGGTTAGCTAGTGATGAGTAGTAAAACAGCTGTTTAATAGTCTGTGGCAGGTTAGCTAGTGATAAGTAGTAAAACAGCTGTTTAATAATTTGTGGCAGGTTAGCTAGTGATGAGTAGTAAAACAGCTGTTTAATAGTCTGTGGCAGGTTAGCTAGTGATGAGTAGTAAAACAGCTGTTTAATAGTCTGTGGCAGGTTAGCTAGTGATAAGTAGTAAAACAGCCTGTTTAAATAGTCTGTGGCAGTTAGCTAGTGATAAGTAGTAAAACAGCTGTTTAATAGTCCGTGGCAGGTTAGCTTGTGATAAGTAGTAAAACAGCTGTTTAATAATTTGTGGCAGGTTAGCTAGTGATAAGTAGTAAAACAGCTGTTTATTAGTCTGCAGCAGGTTAGCTAGTGATAAGTAGTAAAACAGCTGTTTAATAGTCTGTGGCAGGTTAGCAGAGTGATAAGTAGTAAAACAGCCTGTTTAATAGTCTGTGGCAGTTTAGCTAGTGATAAGTAGTTAAACAGCTGTTTAATAGTCCGTGGCAGTTTAGCTAGTGATAAGTAGTAAAACAGCTGTTTAATAGTCCGTGGCAGGTTAGCTAGTGATAAGTAGTAAAACCGCTGTTTAATCGTCTGCAGCAGGTTAGCTAGTGATAAGTAGTAAAACAGCTGTTTAATAATTTGTGGCAGGTTAGCTAGTAATGAGTAGTAAAACAGCTGTTTAATAGTCTGTAGCAGTTTAGCTAGTGATAAGTAGTAAAACAGCTGTTTAATAGTTTGTGGCAGGTTAGCTAGTGATAAGTAGTAAAACAGCTGTTTAATAATTTGTGGCAGGTTAGCTAGTGATAAGTAGTAAAACAGCTGTTTATTAGTCTGCAGCAGGTTAGCTAGTGATAAGTAGTAAAACAGCTGTTTAATAGTCTGTGGCAGGTTAGCTAGTGATAAGTAGTAAAACAACTGTTTAATAATTTGTGGCAGGTTAGCTACTGATAAGTAGTAAAACAGCTGTTTAATAATTTGTGGTAGGTTAGCTAGTAATGAGTAGTAAAACAGCTGTTTAATAGTCTGTGGCAGGTTAGCTAGTGATAAGTAGTAAAACAGCTGTTTAATAATTTGTGGCAGGTTAGCTAGTGATAAGTAGTAAAACAGCTCTTTAATAATTTGTGGCAGGTTAGCTAGTGATCAGTAGTAAAACAGCTGTTTATTAGTCTGCAGCAGGTTAGCTAGTGATAAGTAGTAAAACAGCTGTTTAATAGCCTGTGGCAGGTTAGCAAGTGATAAGTAGTAAAACAGCTGTTTAATAGTCTGTGGCAGGTTAGCTAGTAATAAGTAGTAAAACAGCTGTTTAATAGTCTGTGGCAGGTTAGCTAGTGATGAGTAGTAAAACAGCTGTTTTATAGTCTGTGGCAGGTTAGCTAGTGATAAGTAGTAAAACAGCTGTTTAATAGTCTGTGGCAGTTTAGCTAGTGATAAGTAGTAAAACAGCTGTTTAATAGTCTGTAGCAGGTTAGCTAGTGATAAGTAGTAAAACAGCTGTTTAATAATTTGTGGCAGGTTAGCTAGTGATGAGTAGTAAAACAGCTGTTTAATAGTCTGTAGCAGGTTAGCTAGTGATAAGTAGTAAAACAGCTGTTTAATAATTTGTGGCAGGTTAGCTAGTGATGAGTAGTAAAACAGCTGTTTAATAGTCTGTAGCAGGTTAGCTAGTGATAAGTAGTAAAACAGCTGTTTAATAATTTGTGGCAGGTTAGCTAGTGATGAGTAGTAAAACAGCTGTTTAATAGTCTGTAGCAGGTTAGCTAGTGATAAGTAGTAAAACAGCTGTTTAATAATTCCAGGCAGGCTAGCTAGTGATGAGTAGTAAAACAGCTGTTTAATAGTCTGTAGCAGGTTAGCGAGTGATAAGTAGTAAAACAGCTGTTTAATAGTCTGCAGCAGGTTAGCGAGTGAAAAGTAGTAAAACAGCTGTTTAATAATTTGTGGCAGGTTAGCTAGTGCTGAGTAGTAAAACAGCTGTTTACTAGTCTGTGGCAGATTAGCTAGTGATAAGTAGTAAAACAGCTGTTTAATATTTTGTGGCAGGTTAGCTAGTGATGAGTAGCAAAACAGCTGTTTAATAGTCTGTAGCAGGTTAGCTAGTGATAAGTAGTAAAACAGCTGTTTAATAATTTGTGGCAGGTTAGCTAGTAATGAGTAGTAAAACAGCTGTTTAATAGTCTGTGGCAGTTTAGCTAGTGATAAGTAGTAAAACAGCTGTTTAATAGTCTGTGGCAGGTTAGCTAGTGATAAGTAGTGAAACAGCTGTTTAATAATTTGTGGCAGGTTAGCTAGTGATGAGTAGTAAAACAGCTGTTTAATAGTCTGTAGCAGGTTAGCTAGTGATAAGTAGTAAAACAGCTGTTTAATAATTTGTGGCAGGTTAGCTAGTGATGAGTAGTAAAACAGCTGTTTAATAGTCTCTAGCAGGTTAGCTAGTGATAAGAGTAAAACAGCTGTTTAATAATTTGTGGCAGGTTAGCTAGTGATGAGTAGTAAAACAGCTGTTTAATAGTCTGTAGCAGGTTAGCGAGTGATAAGTAGTAAAACAGCTGTTTAATAGTCTGCAGCAGGTTAGCGAGTGATAAGTAGTAAAACAGCTGTTTAATAATTTGTGGCAGGTTAGCTAGTGCTGAGTAGTAAAACAGCTGTTTAGTAGTCTGTGGCAGGTTAGCTAATGATAAGTAGTAAAACAGCTGTTTAATAATTTGTGGCAGGTTAGCTAGTGATGAGTAGTAAAACAGCTGTTTAATAGTCTGTGGCAGGTTAGCTAGTGATAAGTAGTAAAACAGCTGTTTACTAATTTGTGGCAGGTTAGCTAGTGATGAGTAGTAAAACAGCTGTTTAATAGTCTGTGGCAGGTTAGCTAGTGATAAGTAGTAAAACAGCTGTTTAATAATTTGTGGCAGGTTAGCTAGTGATGAGTAGTAAAACAGCTGTTTAATAGTCTGTGGCAGGTTAGCTAGTGATAAGTAGTAAAACAGCTGTTTAATAGTCTGTGGCAGTTTAGCTAGTGATAAGTAGTAAAACAGCTGTTTAATAGTCTGTGGCAGGTTAGCTAGTGATAAGTAGTAAAACAGCTGTTTAATAATTTGTGGCAGGTTAGCTAGTGATAAGTAGTAAAACAGCTGTTTATTAGTCTGCAGCAGGTTAGCTAGTGATAAGTAGTAAAACAGCTGTTTAATAGTCTGTGGCAGGTTAGCAAGTGATAAGTAGTAAAACAGCTGTTTAATAGTCTGTGGCAGTTTAGCTAGTGATAAGTAGTTAAACAGCTGTTTAATAGTCTGTGGCAGTTTAGCTAGTGATAAGTAGTAAAACAGCTGTTTAATAGTCTGTGGCAGGTTAGCTAGTGATAAGTAGTAAAACCGCTGTTTAATCGTCTGCAGCAGGTTAGCTAGTGATAAGTAGTAAAACAGCTGTTTAATAATTTGTGGCAGGTTAGCTAGTAATGAGTAGTAAAACAGCTGTTTAATAGTCTGTGGCAGTTTAGCTAGTGATAAGTAGTAAAACAGCTGTTTAATAGTTTGTGGCAGGTTAGCTAGTGATAAGTAGTAAAACAGCTGTTTAATAATTTGTGGCAGGTTAGCTAGTGATAAGTAGTAAAACAGCTGTTTATTAGTCTGCAGCAGGTTAGCTAGTGATAAGTAGTAAAACAGCTGTTTAATAGTCTGTGGCAGGTTAGCTAGTGATAAGTAGTAAAACAGCTGTTTAATAGTCTGTGGCAGGTTAGCTAGTGATAAGTAGTAAAACAACTGTTTAATAATTTGTGGCAGGTTAGCTACTGATAAGTAGTAAAACAGCTGTTTAATAATTTGTGGTAGGTTAGCTAGTAATGAGTAGTAAAACAGCTGTTTAATAGTCTGTGGCAGGTTAGCTAGTGATAAGTAGTAAAACAGCTGTTTAATAATTTGTGGCAGGTTAGCTAGTGATAAGTAGTAAAACAGCTGTTTATTAGTCTGCAGCAGGTTAGCTAGTGATAAGTAGTAAAACAGCTGTTTAATAGTCTGTGGCAGGTTAGCAAGTGATAAGTAGTAAAACATCTGTTTATTAGTCTGCAGCAGGTTAGCTAGTGATAAGTAGTAAAACAGCTGTTTAATAGTCTGTGGAAGGTTAGCAAGTGATAAGTAGTAAAACAGCTGTTTAATAGTCTGTGGCAGGTTAGCTAGTGATAAGTAGTAAAACAGCTGTTTAATAGTCTGTGGCAGGTTAGCTAGTGATGAGTAGTAAAACAGCTGTTTAATAGTCTGTGGCAGGTTAGCTAGTGATAAGTAGTAAAACAACTGTTTAATAATTTGTGGCAGGTTAGCTACTGATAAGTAGTAAAACAGCTGTTTAATAATTTGTGGTAGGTTAGCTAGTAATGAGTAGTAAAACAGCTGTTTAATAGTCTGTGGCAGGTTAGCTAGTGATAAGTAGTAAAACAGCTGTTTAATAATTTGTGGCAGGTTAGCTAGTGATAAGTAGTAAAACAGCTGTTTATTAGTCTGCAGCAGGTTAGCTAGTGATAAGTAGTAAAACAGCTGTTTAATAGTCTGTGGCAGGTTAGCAAGTGATAAGTAGTAAAACAGCTGTTTAATCGTCTGCAGCAGGTTAGCTAGTAATGAGTAGTAAAACAGCTGTTTAATAGTCTGTGGCAGTTTAGCTAGTGATAAGTAGTAAAACAGCTGTTTAATAGTTTGTGGCAGGTTAGCTAGTGATAAGTAGTAAAACAGCTGTTTAATAATTTGTGGCAGGTTAGCTAGTGATAAGTAGTAAAACATCTGTTTATTAGTCTGCAGCAGGTTAGCTAGTGATAAGTAGTAAAACAGCTGTTTAATAGTCTGTGGCAGGTTAGCAAGTGATAAGTAGTAAAACAGCTGTTTAATAGTCTGTGGCAGGTTAGCTAGTGATAAGTAGTAAAACAGCTGTTTAATAGTCTGTGGCAGGTTAGCTAGTGATGAGTAGTAAAACAGCTGTTTAATAGTCTGTGGCAGGTTAGCTAGTGATGAGTAGTAAAACAGCTGTTTAATAGTCTGTGGCAGGTTAGCTAGTGATAAGTAGTAAAACAGCTGTTTAATAATTTGTGGCAGGTTAGCTAGTGATGAGTAGTAAAACAGCTGTTTAATAGTCTGTGGCAGTTTAGCTAGTGATAAGTAGTAAAACAGCTGTTTAATAGTCTGTAGCAGGTTAGCTGGTGATAAGTAGTAAAACAGCTGTTTAATAATTTGTGGCAGGTTAGCTAGTGATGAGTAGTAAAACAGCTGTTTAATAGTCTGTAGCAGGTTAGCTAGTGATAAGTAGTAAAACAGCTGTTTAATAATTTGTGGCAGGTTAGCTAGTGATGAGTAGTAAACAGCTGTTTAATAGTCTGTAGCAGGTTAGCTAGTGATAAGTAGTAAAACAGCTGTTTAATATTTTGTGGGAGGTTAGCTAGTGATGAGTAGTAAAACAGCTGTTTAATAGTCTGTAGCAGGTTAGCTAGTGATAAGTAGTAAAACAGCTGTTTAATAATTTGTGGCAGGTTAGCTAGTAATGAGTAGTAAAACAGCTGTTTAATAGTCTGTGGCAGTTTAGCTAGTGATAAGTAGTAAAACAGCTGTTTAATAGTCTGTGGCAGGTTAGCTAGTGATAAGTAGTGAAACAGCTGTTTAATAATTTGTGGCAGGTTAGCTAGTGATGAGTAGTAAAACAGCTGTTTAATAGTCTGTAGCAGGTTAGCTAGTGATAAGTAGTAAAACAGCTGTTTAATAATTTGTGGCAGGTTCGCTAGTGATGAGTAGTAAAACAGCTGTTTAATAGTCTGTAGCAGGTTAGCTAGTGATAAGTAGTAAAACAGCTGTTTAATAATTTGTGGCAGGTTAGCTAGTGATGAGTAGTAAAACAGCTGTTTAATAGTCTGTAGCAGGTTAGCGAGTGATAAGTAGTAAAACAGCTGTTTAATAGTCTGCAGCAGGTTAGCGAGTGATAAGTAGTAAAACAGCTGTTTAATCATTTGTGGCAGGTTAGCTAGTGCTGAGTAGTAAAACAGCTGTTTAGTAGTCTGTGGCAGGTTAGCTAATGATAAGTAGTAAAACAGCTGTTTAATAATTTGTGGCAGGTTAGCTAGTGATGAGTAGTAAAACAGCTGTTTAATAGTCTGTGGCAGGTTAGCTAGTGATAAGTAGTAAAACAGCTGTTTACTAATTTGTGGCAGGTTAGCTAGTGATGAGTAGTAAAACAGCTGTTTAATAGTCTGTGGCAGGTTAGCTAGTGATAAGTAGTAAAACAGCTGTTTAATAATTTGTGGCAGGTTAACTAGTGATGAGTAGTAAAACAGCTGTTTAATAGTCTGTGGCAGGTTAGCTAGTGATGAGTAGTAAAACAGCTGTTTAATAGTCTGTGGCAGGTTAGCTAGTGATAAGTAGTTAAACAGCTGTTTAATAATCTGTGGCAGTTTAGCTAGTGATAAGTAGTAAAACAGCTGTTTAATAGTCTGTGGCAGGTTAGCTAGCGATAAGTAGTAAAACAGCTGTTTAATAATTTGTGGCAGGTTAGCTAGTGATAAGTAGTAAAACAGCTGTTTATTAGTCTGCAGCAGGTTAGCTAGTGATAAGTAGTAAAACAGCTGTTTAATAGTCTGTGGCAGGTTAGCAAGTGATAAGTAGTAAAACAGCTGTTTAATAGTCTGTGGCAGTTTAGCTAGTGATAAGTAGTTAAACAGCTGTTTAATAGTCTGTGGCAGTTTAGCTAGTGATAAGTAGTAAAACAGCTGTTTAATAGTCTGTGGCAGGTTAGCTAGTGATAGGTAGTAAAACAGCTGTTTAATCGTCTGCAGCAAGTTAGCTAGTGATAAGTAGTAAAACAGCTGTTTAATAATTTGTGGCAGGTTAGCTAGTAATGAGTAGTAAAACAGCTGTTTAATAGTCTGTGGCAGTTTAGCTAGTGATAAGTAGTAAAACAGCTGTTTAATAGTTTGTGGCAGGTTAGCTAGTGATAAGTAGTAAAACAGCTGTTTAATAATTTGTGGCAGGTTAGCTAGTGATAAGTAGTAAAACAGCTGTTTATTAGTCTGCAGCAGGTTAGCTAGTGATAAGTAGTAAAACAGCTGTTTAATAGTCTGTGGCAGGTTAGCAAGTGATAAGTAGTAAAACAGCTGTTTAATAATTTGTGGCAGGTTAGCTAGTGATGAGTAGTAAAACAGCTGTTTAATAGTCTGTAGCAGGTTAGCTAGTGATAAGTAGTAAAACAGCTGTTTAATAATTTGTGGCAGGTTAGCTAGTGATGAGTAGTAAAACAGCTGTTTAATAGTCTGTGGCAGGTTAGCTTGTGATAAGTAGTAAAACAGCTGTTTAATAGTCTGTGGCAGGTTAGCTAGTGATAAGTAGTAAAACAGCTGTTTAATAATTTGTGGCAGGTTAGCTAGTGCTGAGTAGTAAAACAGCTGTTTAGTAGTCTGTGGCAGGTTAGCTAGTGATAAGTAGTAAAACAGCTGTTTAATAATTTGTGGCAGGTTAGCTAGTGATGAGTAGTAAAACAGCTGTTTAATAGTCTGTGGCAGGTTAGCTAGTGATAAGTAGTAAAACAGCTGTTTAGTAGTCTGTGGCAGGTTAGCTAGTGATAAGTAGTAAAACAGCTGTTTAATAATTTGTGGCAGGTTAGCTAGTGCTGAGTAGTAAAACAGCTGTTTAGTAGTCTGTGGCAGGTTAGCTAGTGATAAGTAGTAAAACAGCTGTTTAATAATTTGTGGCAGGTTAGCTAGTGATGAGTAGTAAAACAGCTGTTTAATAGTCTGTGGCAGGTTAGCTAGTGATAAGTAGTGAAACAGCTGTTTAATAATTTGTGGCAGGTTAGCTAGTGATAAGTAGTAAAACAGCTGTTTAATAATTTGTGGCAGGTTAGCTAGTGCTGAGTAGTAAAACAGCTGTTTAGTAGTCTGTGGCAGGTTAGCTAGTGATAAGTAGTAAAACAGCTGTTTAATAATTTGTGGCAGGTTAGCTAGTGATGAGTAGTAAAACAGCTGTTTAATAGTCTGTGGCAGGTTAGCTAGTGATAAGTAGTAAAACAGCTGTTTAATAATTTGTGGCAGGTTAGCTAGTGCTGAGTAGTAAAACAGCTGTTTAATAGTCTGTAGCAGGTTAGCTAATGATAAGTAGTAAAACAGCTGTTTAATAATTTGTGGCAGGTTAGCTTGTGATGAGTAGTAAAACAGCTGTTTAATAGTCTGTGGCAGGTTAGCTAGTGATAAGTAGTGAAACAGCTGTTTAATAATTTGTGGCAGGTTAGCTAGTGATGAGTAGTAAAACAGCTGTTTAATAGTCTGCAGCAGGTTAGCTAGTGATAAGTAATAAAACAGCTGTTTAATAATTTGTGTCAGGTTAGCTAGTGATAAGTAGTAAAACAGCTGTTTAATAATTTGTGGCAGGTTATCTCTTTCGTACACGTGCCATTGGAAACTAAATACTGACCTATCCTATACCTCGTACGCATTATGTGATAACACGCTAAATGGGACATTTTCATCTGTAATATCTTTCAAAATTGTGACACTCAGTAATACAAAGAAAGATAAGTGCATCGTTGAGTAAGTTGTCCCTGTAAGGACAGAAACATCTATTTCAACACATATCGAAAAAAAAATATGTATGAAAATTGACAACCCTGTGGGTGTAAATGAACAAAAAAGCAGACACACCCTTTATAAGTGTTAAATAAAGCGATCTCAACACCCACTATTGAGAAATGAATGAGATTTCTCAACCATAAGGAATGTCATTTGTATGTCTTTCTTTAATTTCACGTAAAGCTACTAGAGGGCTACCCGCTCTAACCATCTCGGATTTTTGAAGTCATTGGCTCAAAGGAAGGCATCAAGCTAACAACACTCACCGCTAATTCTGGGCCTATTCTTTATTAAGGAATAGTGAGATAGACAATATGACGTCTCCCAAATCTGAAAAAGGGGAGCATTTTAGGGGACGTGGATATTAAAACGCATCCCTCATCTTGCTATTTAAGGGACAAATACTGGTTTAAAGTGTCTCTCTCCATATATGTATAATATAATATGATAATTAACCCTATTACACTATAATTTAGTGTTCGTTGTTCATGATAATTAACCCTATTACACTCTAATTTAGTGTTCGTTGTTCATGATAATTAACCCTATTACACTCTAATTTGGTGTTCGTTGTTCATTATAATTAATCCTATTACACTCTAGTGTTCGTTGTTCATTATAATTAATCCTATTACACTCTAGTGTTCGTTGTTCATTATAATTAATCCTATTACACTCTAGTGTTCGTTGTTCATTACAATTAATCCTATTACACTCTAGAGCTCGTTGTTCATTCTGTTCTTATCTCAGTTAATGGTTAAGATGCTCGACTCATAATCTGAAGATCTTCGGTTCGAATCTCCATTACAGAACATGCTCGCCTTTTCTGCCGTAGGAGGTGTTATAATGTGATGGTAAGTCCCGCTCTTCATTAGTACAAAGTAGCCCAAGAGTTGGCAGTGGATGGGTGTTGCCTACCTGGTTTCTTTGTACTCTTACACCACTAAATTGGCCCGGCATGACCAGGTGGTTAAGGCATTCGACTCGTAAACCGAGGATAGCGGGCTCGAATCCCTGTTACACCAAACATGCTTGCTTTTTCAGCCGTGGGAGCGTTATAATGTGATGATCAATCCAACTATTCGTTTGTAAAAGTGTAGCCTAAGAGTTGGCGGTGGGTGGTGATGACTAGCTGCTTTCCTTCTAGTCGTACACTGTTAAATTAGGAACAACTAACGCGGATAGCTCTCGTGGCGCGGAAAGCTCTCCTGTAGCTTTGCTCGAAATTCAAAACAAAAAAACAATCTTATTATAGATGTTTTGTTTTGTATTTCACTTTGTAAAGAGATCGTTGTGGTTGTAAGAATAGGCATATTAATATGTATTACTTTTTACATGTACTCGGATGTACTGTTCGTTATCTATCGTACCTTCTACATCTACTTCCGTGTACTGTTAGTTATTCATCATACGTTTTACATCTACTTCCGTGTACTGTTAGTTATCTATCATACTTTTTACACTTACTTCCGTGTACTGTTAGTTATTCATCATACGTTTTACATCTACTTCCGTGTACTGTTAGTTATTCATCGTACCTTTTACACTTACTTCCGTGTACTGTTAGTTATTCATCATACGTTTTACATCTACTTCCGTGTACTGTTAGTTATCAATCCCTTAAGCTCCAGTTATGTAACTCGAACTCTTCACATTGTTAATATACCGGTGATGTCTTTCATCAATAAGTTCATATTTATCATTTGTCATGCGGTAAGAGCTACTGTGCCCTAACATTGCACTTTGACCTACTCAACACGACTGTATGTCAAATTACATCTTTCTTCTTTTACAGATGACAGGATGAAAATTAGAGGACCTGTGGATGGGCAGGAAATGTTTCATTTGAATTGTTACAGGCTTGAACACACCAGGTTTTGTCTCATTATATACGCATGCGCGTGTAATGTTTAATGAAATGCTAGGATTTGACAACACATCACTTTCTTACTTGTGGAGGTTTCTGGACAGGACCTGTAATTATCCCTTTTCTGTATTGAAAGGTTTTTTTTTTCACTTTCTTCACTAAGAAGCCCCTCCCAGTGGCAGAACAATGTTTCGCACAGTTTGTGTATCTTTGTGCTTAATTTCAAATACACGCACGTACATTTAAGTAAAGAAATAAATGTATACCTTCACTTGACAAAAGTAATGATAAAATCTTGTTATGTTATATTTTGCGAAATAACGTTAATATTATGGTATTTTGTGTGTCAGTTCGTGCATCATTCCGTATCTTTCCGTATTATACGGTTAGGAAAAGAATCCTGCGCCTGTCAGTGAAAAATGGCTGACAATGTAGGAACTGTTTGATGTAGTCAAAGATATACACGAATTTCTGATTTCATAGTCACTAACACTTGTATTGTGTTAATATTTATCGTTTGTTGGCTTGTTTGTTAAGCACAAAGCTAACTAATACGTGTGCTGTACCCACTTTGTTTTTAGCATTATGAACCTCTGTACTTATTTTTTCGCCACTAGGAGAGTATATAGTTGTTGGTTTTTTTTTGCCATTTTGTATTCGATTCCCCCTCTCTCTATTCAGTGATTCAGCAGTAACTACAACCTCATAATGCCAAAAATTGGGTTTCGATACTTGTGGTTAGCAGAGCACCGTTAGCTCACAGTGTAGCTTTACATTTAACAGCATTGAATTCTTGCTATCCTATTCTAGTAATATACGAGTGGGTTTCATTTTCGTTCTACCCGTTTAGATACAGTCTAAAATGTCTTCAAATTACAGCACTTTGTTAAAAATAAAAATACTTCTGGCAACTTCAGTCTAGATTGTTGTTTTTTTAACGCCAATTTTGGCAGCTGCCAAATGAACGAAGTAGTATTTTTTTTCCACTTAAGAAGGGCTTACGACCGATTCTCCTTACAGGGCGTGAAAAGACGAAAAAAACGTAATACTGTTTAAAGTCGGTGACCCAAAAACACGTGCAGCGCGTGTTTGAACTCAGTCGGCCACTTTAAACTTATAGTAAGGGGTTGTTTCCCACATAGCCTAATAGATGTTTAGAGTGAATGAAGCATGTGGATCTATTGATTCATGTCAGTGTACAGTTTTAATTAGGTGTTGTTTAGTTTGCTTTAAGTGTGGTTCCGTTGACTCGTGTTAAAGCACTGTTTCAATTAAGTGTGGTGTCGTTGACTCGCGCCTGCTGTGCGACTTGTCCGATTAATTGGTCTGTTTCTTTAGTATTTGACAGACTAGTAAGCACTTCTTTATACGTATCGATTGTGCCCTCATGGAAACATGTTTTTTACTATTTGTACACCGTCGGTATGAAAATCATATTTTAAGCATTATACATCCTCAGATTTATTCACTCACCAGGGGGCTGTACTTATTGTAATTTGGAATATTATGATATAAGTAGTTTACACGAAAAAAGAAAAGGCCCGGCATGGCCAGATGGGTTAAGGCGTTCGACTCGTAATCTGAGGGTCGCGGGTTCGAATCCCCGTCGCACCAAACGTACTTGCCCTTTCAGCCGTGGGGACGTTATAATGTGACGATCACTCCCACTATTCATTGGTAAATGAGTAGCCCAAAAGTTGGCGGCGGGTGGTGATGACTAGTTGCCTTCCCTCTAGTCTTGGTTTGCTAAATTACGAACGACTAGCGCAAATAGCACTCGTGTAGCTTTGCGCGAAATTCAAAAACAAATAAGACAAAAGAAAAAAATTCATATTTACTGGGAGAATAAAAACGTTTCTAAATGTTTACAGTGTAATTTTCTTTCACTCAAAGGTTTCTTTTTATATTCAGTTTGTGTTAACTTTTGGTTTAGTAATTATGATATAACTTGGTTCTCAGTTATTCCTCATTCATAAAAAAAAAAACAGTGTTAATAATATATCGTGAACAAGTTCGAATGTTTGCCATTTCTCTCATTACAAGTATCATTTTAAGTTCAGTAGTAGTTATAAGTAAGCATCGTGATGAAACAAAATGGCGGTCATAGAAATAGCCGTTTAAAACCATCTAAAATGTGTGTGAATGTTAACAATGCATATTTCACAGTGTTGGCTAAGCACAAACTAAAGCTCACTGTGCTTATAAATTTATCTAAATCACTATATACGTGTTTGTAAACTGGATCAAAATCTCACTTTAGAAGCATACAGAAGAAACGGCGGATCGTGTTACTGAAATTCTTTCAGAGAACTCTTCGGTCTTCTGTGGTCGTAACGATTTCTTTTTTGTATATATAGAAATCAGACAATGTGCTATTTTGGACAGATAATTAGATTTGAGGGTAGATTGGTTTGTTTTGTTTTTGAATTTCGCGCAAAGGTACACAAGGATTATCTGCGCTAGGCGTCCCTAATTTTGCAGTGTAAGACTAGAGGGTAAACGGTATCTCAAGGGCTTATAACTGGTATTAAAAATCGAGTTTTGGGAAAATTAATTTTTCATATCTTATCTGCTAATTTATCTGTTTTAAACAGTAGATTTAAAAGGTCTGAATTTTGCTATTTTATCTTTGGCTTGGGAAAGATTATAACTACAAATTGGATTTCGATAACCACTGTGGTCAAAACATTGTTTTAACTTCATGCCAACCCCTCTATAGTCCAGTCATTTTCTGAAGGGGCATTGCCTCGTTTTAAAGCTAAGGTTCGGAACTTGATCCCTGCTTTATGCATTGCGCTTAGCAAGGTTATATGTAATATGCAGGAGTTGGTTACCAGAACTTCATGTTGTACATTTTCTTAGATAGTAGAATTATAAATCAGAATAGTTGTGGTGAAATATAGGACATGTGTTTTAAGTTATGACACTAAAATTTAACTTAGCTGAAGGAGGGACCCAGCAGCTATGGAATATGGTTTTATTACGTCCAATAGATTTAGTATTTTACTGTTTTGACGAAAAGCTAACAGAATTAGAAATAAGTTACCTTAATTTGAAGATCTGAATTCCCCGATATATTTCTTCATCTTTACTTGCTACGTGAAGTCGTAAACAACACATATCGATTTTCTTTATCTTACTGTTTATCCTCAAGCAGTTTGTTTGTTGAGCATGTTAAGTATGCGTGTGGGCCCCGCATGACCAGGTGGGTTAAGGCGTGCGACTCGTAATCCGAAGGTCACGGGTTCGAATCCCCGTCGCACCAAACGTACTCGCCCTTTCAGCCGTGAGGGCGTTATAATGTGACGGTCAATCCCATTTTTCTTTGGTAAAAGAGTAGCTCAAGAGTTGGTGGTGGGTGGTGATGACTAGCTGCCTTCCCTCTAGTCTTAAACTACTAAATTAGGGACGACTAGCACAGATAGCCCTCGAGTAGCTTTGTTTTTTGTTTGTTTGTTTTTTTGAATTTCGCGCAATCATTTGAATTTCGCGCAAAGCTACACGGGGACAATATGCGTTAGCCTCTCCTAATTTAGTAGGGTTTGTTTAGTTTTGATATTTGCGCTAAGCTACAAGAGCTAAATAATTCATCAGAATCGTGAGATGAAAACATATTTATTTAATATCGTAATATAATTACACTCAATGCTATATTATAACTTCTAATGTCAGGTTTTCTGCAAACCTGACCTCAGTAGCGCAGCGGAATGTCTGTGGACTTACAACACTAGAAAACGGATTTCGATACCCGTGGTGGGCAGAGTACAGATAGCCCATTATGTAAGTTTGTGTTTAGTTACAAGCAAACAAACAAAAGCACGAAACTTGACAAACTCTGTTCATGCTATCAGTTGGAATATGAAATCAAATTCTCAACGTTTCTGTTTGTTTACACAGCAACAGTACAGATACATACTGTTGTGACAACGTTCCTGTTTCTGTTTATTTACACAGCAACAGTCGAGATACATACTGTTATGACAACGTTCCTGTTCCTGTTTATTTACACAACAACAGTCGACATACATATTGTTGTGACAACGTTCCTGTTTCTGTTTATTTACACAACAACAGTCGACATACATATTGTTTGACGACGTTCCTGTTTCTGTTTATTTACACAACAGTAGTCCAGATACATATTGTTGTGACAACGTTCCTGTTTCTATTTATTTACACAACAACAGTCGACATACATATTATTTGACGACGTTCCTGTTTCTGTTTATTTACACAACAGTAGTCCAGATACATATTGTTTGACGACGTTCCTGTTTCTGTTTATTTACACAACAGTAGTCCAGATACATATTGTTGTGACAACGTTCCTGTTTCTATTTATTCACACAACAACAGTCGACATACATATTGTTTGACGACGTTCCTGTTTCTGTTTATTTACACAACAACAGTCGACATACATATTGTTTGACGACGT
Organism: Tachypleus tridentatus; assembly: GCF_004210375.1. Classification (NCBI taxonomy): domain Eukaryota; kingdom Metazoa; phylum Arthropoda; class Merostomata; order Xiphosura; family Limulidae; genus Tachypleus; species Tachypleus tridentatus. The sequence goes on along the minus strand of NC_134826.1, from coordinate 5,755,459 downwards.
TCCTGTTTCTGTTTATTTACACAACAATAGTCGACATACATATTGTTGTGACAACGTTCCTGTTATATATTGTTTTGTAACATGATTCGCAAATTTTCACTGCATCGTTTTTATAATTGTTCTGTTGAGAAATGGCGTGCATGAGTGAGTGGTATTACTTTATAACAAAGGAGTGGACCCCTTGACTTGTCTTGCAATTGAATGAACGAAGAGATATGAGACACAGTTTTTATTATATTTTTACATTTATCATCATTTAATACAGATAACGTCCAACTTATGATCTAATGCTAAAGTTTCAAGCTTCGTAGCTGATTTATATTGTATAATATTCGTTTGGTTTAAGGCGCGGCATAACCAGGTGGTTAAGGCACTCGACTCCTTATCCGAGTGTCTCGGGTTCGAATCACTGTAAAACCAAATATGTTTGCCCTTTCAGCCATAGGGGTGTTATAATGTTACAGTCAATCCCACTATTTGTGTGGTAAAAGAGCCCAAGAGTTGGCGGTGGGTGGTGATGACTAGCTACTTTCTCTCTAGTTTTACACTGCTAAATTAGGGACGGCTAGCACAGATAGCCCTCGAGGAGCTCTGCGCGAAATTCAAAACATTCGGTGTATTTTTGTTCTTCTGAAACTGTGTGATAAAATTAATAAACAGTTTATTTCGTATAGGTTGTTGTAAAAATAAGTATAGGTGAATAATATTAAACCACTTTTTAGTTCACATCAGAGAAAATTAACTTCAAAATATAGTGTCAAACTTATTTCATAAATTCCCGGTGATTAAAACGTTTCGACACAGACTGTAATCTTCCGTGTATTGTGAATCATTGCAGTCGATTGAATGTGATCACGTTGTAAACACGTGGATTCTAGTGATATACAGTTGTATTGACACTGATACTGTGTCGAAATGTTTTGTGAGTTATTAACTTGTCACTTTAAAACAGTATTTTATCTGGTTTGTCATTATTTACGGTGCTATTTATGGTGTGTTTGATTATCCATTTTTTTATTCATAACATCCGTGTATGTGTGTGTGTGTACTTATTTTTTTAAATGCATTCAGAAATTATTATTTAAAAAAAAAATTGTGTTCCGGATAAATCGCCTTAACCAAATGTCGACTCAGCAGATAGCCCGATGTGGCTTCGCTATAATAAAACACACACACAACAAATGTAGTTTCTGTCGTTGTTTTTTACGACACATTTCGAGAGCTCGTACTTTGTCCGTTTATTTTTCGTATCTTCAGAACTGTGTATTACAGTTTCATATAAATTACACCACTTTGTGTTGGTATTACTGTCTTGAGAGTTTTACATTCTGAACTAATTGCTTTATGATAAAGTCCGGCATAGCCAGGTGGGTTAAGGCGCTTGTTTGTTTGTTTGTTTTGGAATTTCGCACAAAGCTACTCGAGGGCTATCTGTGCTAGCCGTCCCTAATTTAGCAGTGTAAGACTAGAGAGAAGGCAGCTAGTCATCACCACCCACCGCCAACTCTTGGGCTACTCTTTTATCAACGAATAGTGGGATTGACCGTCACATTATACACCCCCACAGCTGGGAGGGCGAGCATGTTTAGCGCGACGCGGGCGCGAACCCGCGACCCTCGGATTACGAGTCGCACGCCTTACGCGCTTGGCCATGCCGGGCCCTAAGGCGCTTGACCTGTACCCCAAGAGTTGGCAGTGAGTGGTGATGACTAGCTGCCTTCCTTCTAGTCTTACACTGCAAAATTAGGGACGGCTAGCGCAGATAGCCATCATGTAGCTTTGCGCGAAATTTCAAATCAAACAAACAAACAAGCGCCTTAACCCACCTGGCTACATGATGAATTCAAAAATGATATACATTTCTCAGTCACGTACAGGCTTTTAACAGAACATCGTTTGTACTTTTACGTAAGTGAAACATTTTCATTGAAATCAGGCCACATTTTGTTATGTTTGACAACCACTGGCTACAGATTTCTCTAGATCAGTCGCGACATGAGAATCTTACAGATCATTATAAAAACCAAACATAATACAACAAAATGTTCATTGTGGTAAATACAGTTTTTCTTTTCGATTAAAAAAAAATCCTAACGCCATAGAAAAATAAATAAATATTTTCGAAATCTGCACAGCTGAATTATGGGAAAAAAATCTGTTATTAAAACCAAACCAACTTTTATGAAGTTTACCTTTCTCAGACCTATGTTATTTTAATTTTGCCTGCAGTTAAAAATCCAACTGCGTAGTTGTACAGGGTGGCCCATAAGTCCTTACCCATCCGCCCCCCGCTAGTACAGCGGTATGTCTTCGGATTTACAACGCTAAAATCAGGGGTTTGATTCCCCTCGGTGGGCTGAGCAGATAGCTTTTTATGGCTTTACTATAAGAAAAACACACACACCCCTACCCATCCATATATCTTATGTATCCAGTGTATCTGTGTGCTGTCCCTCATTCTCGCTGCATAATATTATGCGACGCCATGTTTTGTGAGACATTTTCAAGTATAAATGGGATTACAACGGCCATATTTCTCTGAAAAAACAAAACAAATTTATAATACATGAGTAATTGAATGTAACATAATAACATATGGATGGCTAGGGACTTACGGGCCTCCCTGTACAACAAAATCAACAACTGGCGGTATTACATAAAAACAGTTTGTATACAGTTCGAATTATTTAATGTTATATGCATGTACGTGTATTAAATTTATTATTTTCAGTTGACTTCCATGTAGCTAAGTTGTATTGCTTGTTTATCTGACCCCTTGATCAAGGAATTCCAGGTTAAAACATCAACCTGGTTTCACCATTTCGTTTGTTATGTTCCACACATGGAATTGAATGGTTTTTTTTTAATTTCGTGCAAAGCTAGCCGTCCCTAATTTAGCAGTGTAAGGCTAGAGGGAAGGCAGCTAGTCATCACAACCCATCAACGACTCTTGGGCTGCTCTTTTGTTAACGAATAGTGGAATTGACCGTCACGTTCTAACACCCCCACGGCCGAAAGGGAGCATGTTTGGTGTGACGGGGATTCGAACCCGCGACCCTCAGATTAGAAGTTGAGGGCCCCAACCACTTGGCCATCTTGGAATTGAAGGTTTCACATCGATGAGCGTTTTGTGAATTTTGTGATTATCTTTGAACATTAAAACATATGGTGATCGACAAGTTGCTTTTCAGTGATGAACTAATTGCATACGGTATACTTTATCTTATCGTTTCTTTTAATGTTTTCCTAAACAACTAAACTTTTTACCGTTTGTAAACAGAAGCTGGGCAGAGTGAACAAGTTTCATTTTATTTATGTGACACTAAGCTTCCACAAGCCTCCCTCCTTTCTTTTCTCTTCTGTTTTTCATTTTTATTTGTGTGTGTGACCGAGCGAGACCTTTTGGGGACCCACTAGACAACAGGGGACAGAAAAACACATAACTGGTCTTTTTCAAACGGCGGGAACACTGGCAATAAATAGAACAGCCTGATTTACAGCAACCCTTGAGACGCGAATTACCGGGACTACTTTTTTTTCTTTTCTTGTCCTTAAATACGAACGATAGCGAGAAAGTAAAGCTTATTTCACAATGGGAGAAAAATAAAAACCAACAAGAACACCTGTTCTGAGCAGGATATATCTGTATTTTAATCGTGAGTACATTGAATGTGTTGAGTTCACTTGTAAAGAGTGAGTGTCCGCAAAAATAATATTTATGGTGAAAGAGTAGCAGGTTAATAAAATATTCATCATAAGAGTAGCAGGTTAATAAAATATTCATCATAAGAGTAGCAGGTTAATAAAATATTCATCATAAGAGTAGCAGGTTAATAAAATATTCATCATAAGAGTAACAAGTTAATAAAATATTCATCATAAGAGTAGCAGGTTAATAAAATATTCATCATAAGAGTAACAGGTTAATAAAATATTCATCATAAGAGTAGCAGGTTAATAAAATATTCATCATAAGATTAACAGGCTAATAAAATATTCATCATAAGGTTCAAGTAAAATTACCATTTATTTTTCAAGTGTGGACTCTTCAGAAACTAGCTGGTAAACTTTAATTTTTCTCATATAGAGGCTACGTATATTGCTGTACTTTTCTATTACATATTTAATTAATATGAATAATCCAAATTCGATAAATATTTTGAAAAGCTAGAGAGTCAAAATAACCCGGTATGGCCAGGTGGTTAAGGCACTCGACTCGTAATCGAAGGGTCGCGGGTTCGAATTCCCGTCACACCAAACATGCTCGCCCTTTGAGCCGTGGGGGCGTTATAATGTTACAGTCAATCCCACTATAATTTATATGCAAAAACGGCTCGTTTGGACTGAGAAAACACTTTACATAGAAGAGCGAACAACGTCGAAACGTTCGCTCTTCTATGTAAAGCGTTTTCTCAGCCCAAACGAGCCGTTTTTGCATATAAATTTCTCAACAAGTGGGTTTCTCGTCATCACTGAGTCAATCCCACTATTTATTGGTAAAAGAGTGTGTGATTTTCTTATAGCAAAGCCACATCGGGCCATCTGCTGAGCCCGCCGAGGGAAATTGCACCCCTGATTTTAGCGATCTAAATCCTTAGGCTTACCACTGTGCTAGCGGGGGGCAGGTAAAAGAGTAGCCCAAGAGTTGGCGGTGGGTGGTGATGACTAACTGCCTTCTCTCTAGTCTTACACTGCTAAATTAGGGACGGCTAGAGCAGATAACCCACGAGTAGTTTTGTGGAAAGTTAAAAACAAACTAAATTAAAATACGTATATATTAAATAATTGTTTATAATAACAGAAAATTAATTTTTTATTGTAAATCGTTCAGTCAACATAGACTGTTTGAGTGGCAGTGTATAAAACTAGACGATATATTTGAAAGAAATTTGTTTTGAAATTCGCGCAAAGCTACTTGAGGTTTTTCTGTGCCAGCTGTCCGTTACGCAGCACAAACAAAAACTTTTAGTTAATTCTAATTACCTTCGACCCCAAATTTATAGTCAACTTGGTAATAATTGATAGATATGTACAAAGTTGAAGGATAGGCCTTTTTCTAGGTTAGGCTTAAATTTCATAATTAAACGTTAAGTTATTGATTATGCTGTTACTTAGACTGACAACGTTTATTTATTTCAAAATTATCGACGCCAAAATGTGTGCATTTTTTGGTTTGAATTTCGCACAAAGCTACATTAAAGGGAAGGCAACTAGTCATCACTACCCACAGCCAACTCTTGGGCAACTCTTTTACCAACGAATATTGGGATGATCGTCACATTATAATGCCCCATGGCTGAAAGGGCGAGCCTCTTTTGTGACAGGAGGATTCAAACCTGCGACCCTCGGATTACGAGTCGAGTGCCTTAACCACCTGGCCATGCCAGGCTGTGCATCTTTTTATCTAACTGTAGTTCTGTTTTGTAGTGCTTGTCAGAGAGTCAGTATTTAGTTAATTTTTGTATTTTGTTTTCAATATTTAGCTCTCAACCAAATCTCGTGGACAGTGTTCAGTAATTCGTGATGACGAGAAACCCACTTGAATATAAGTGTACTCTCAATATAGATACTATGAGCATTAGAACTTTAATTAAAATAAAGTACAGAACAACGCTACGACCTTCTTAGGTCATCTTCAGGTTAACAAAGAGAGTTTGTTATCCAATAATTTATTTATTTATTTTGTTATCCAGTGTACAAACATTATCCATAATTCACAGGAAAAAAACAACTTCTTAAAGCTGTGTTAAATTCAAAATACAAAGAACTAAACAACTTGCAGAAACAAAAAATGAATCTAGACCACAAACTGACTGCAAACCCTCTTTGTTAACCTGAAGATGACCTAAGAGGTCGAAACGTTGTTCTGTACTTTATTTTAATTAAAGTTATTCATACCAGCCATCTTGAGAATACATAGTATTCAGTAATGTTGATTTTAATGTTATTGAAAATAGTTTAATTGGACTACTTGCTGTTACACAGATGGAATTTATTCTGTTCACCATTTTACAGGCGGTAAAACTGGAGGCACGTACTTTCAACTTTTAACCCCGTAGTGAAGTCTCCCTTTAAATGGGGAAAAAGATACTTTTTCATAATTATCAGGGAATATCATGCTTCAACTTTGATTCAGTGATCAGGTTAATATAGTAAATAATGTGCCCCAATCACCCCCTCCCATCTGTGCATCATCACACTGTTTGGGTTTTTAAAAACTTTATTTTTTCTTTTGTAAATTGGAGTTTATGTGTAGAAATGTAGAATTAAGATGAACAAATATTGTTGAAATACATCTTTTTGTGAATGAAATTTGATTGAGATATATTTTTTGCAGTTATAATAGTAGAAGTTTATACATACACTAGTTGGGCTTTCGTAACATTTCATTTCAGGAATTTTGTTTTCATACAGCCAATTTTTCAGTAAATTGTCAAGAGGGAACAGTACATTACAAAGAAACTTTTGTTTTCACACAACTTCTTGACCAAAAACTTAAAATGTGTGATACCAAACTTGTGGTGATACAATTGTTAGACTATTTACCCATTTGCTTTTAAACTAAACCATCAGTTTGGTTCTATTTGTCTCCATTGTAACAAGTGATTCTTGTGTACTCCAATCCAGCTCAACCACCTTTAATAAGCTTATTACAGTGACAATGGTACCTGCTAAATGAGTGATATTGTCCCTAGCTAAGCAGATGTGGGTTGACTCCATTGTAACAAGTGATTCTTGTGTACTCAATCTAACTCAACCACCTTTAATAAGCTTATTACAGTGACAATGGTACCTGCTAAATGAGTGATATTGTCCCTAGCTAAGCAGATGTGGGTTGACTCCATTGTAACAAGTGATTCTTGTGTACTCCAATCTAACTCAACCACCTTTAATAAGCTTATTACAGTGACAATGGTACCTGCTAAATGAGTGATATTGTCCCTAGCTAAGCAGATGTGGGTTGACTCCATTGTAACAAGTGATTCTTGTGTACTCCAATCTAACTCAACCACCTTTAATAAGCTTATTACAGTGACAATGGTACCTGCTAAATGAGTGATATTGTCCCTAGCTAAGCAGATGTGGGTTGACTCCATTGTAACAAGTGATTCTTGTGTACTCCAATCTAACTCAACCACCTTTAATAAGCTTATTACAGTGACAATGGTACCTGCTAAATGAGTGATATTGTCCCTAGCTAAGCAGATGTGGGTTGACTCCATTGGCAGCAGCAGATCTGAGCAAGATCAGCATGATACATTAGTTAATGAATGCTCAGCAGCTATCAACTTTTTAAATACAAGGGACTGGCTCATTGTCTTCTTAAACTGTCATGGACCACTGAAATGAGAGTATGATAAAAAAAGTATTACAACTTACTTATAAATATTTTATCCTTTTTTTGTTTGTTTGTTTTCATGAAATACCATGGATCAGATAGGTGGTATTGTTCGACTGACCTGTTTGTGAATCAGTAGCTGAGAAAAATTGTATTAGGCTCACTGCTTTAGAACTACCCAAATTTTAGATAGATTGTTTTTAGTGCATATCATCGCAAGTTTATGCATTTATAATATATATAGGCATATGTGATTCTATTTCCTTCCCCTTTCTAGATATTTTTTAAGGAACTTTATTAGTTTGTAAGTTTTTATATACACACTTACTTTCTCTTGTAAACTAGTTCTTAAAAGCTGATTTCATTGTGAAGATAAATTATTTATCATTTTGATTTTTCAACTAAAGTGTTAATACCACTTAATTATTTAAATAGTGCAGTTTTTATTTGATCTTGAATATATTTTAAGTATTTCAATATCTCCATGGAATGTTACAAGTTTCATTTTAAGAACAACTTATCTCGATGTCATTTAAGCGAAATATCAGTTTGTTAAGCCTTTTTGATATAATATTTCGTAAAAACATATTTGTGTAAAACTTTTGATGCAATATTTTCCAGATGTATCCTTGTCCATTTTAATAAATATTATGGATAATTTTGAGGTCTTTTTCTATTTTCACAGGTATGGATAAAGAATATTCATTACAACCCCAGCCATTGACAGTGGAAGGAGGGGGTGTAGCCCGTTTGTTGTGCCAAATTACTGCTGTTCCCCCTGCGATAATCACCTGGCAACGAGATGGCCAGGACCTACCTCAAAATGAAAGCAGGTTTGTCATTGTTTTGTAATGAGAGAGATTGAAGTAATAAGGTGTGTGAAGTATTTATAATACAAACAGTCAGCTTTGTTTCATAATATTTGGGCCTTGTCAAATTATCATAAATATTTATACCTGTTATCAAACATCATGTACTTCCATATATTAAATATTTTACACAATACAAATTAAATTAGCTTGTACAGAATCATCGAAGTCAGTGTAAGAGATCCAGACACAGATGTGTTGTCTTAACTTGTACTAAATAATGTCTGTTCAGTTGCGAACTTCAAAACATATATTTATTAATTTAATATTAGTTTAATTTAAGTAGCTTCTTTTACATGTATATAATTAAATTTACTGATAGTGTTGCACAAGCTAATGATATTAATATATATATATATATGTTGTGTCTGTGAATGAAAGAAGTTTTAGAGACCTTCATACATTTTTATAGATGATTACAATATATATCAAATGAAAATAATTTTATTAAACTTACTACATGACAGTGTATATATAATAAGAAGCAACTAATACATAGCCATGACATACACTGTTGAATTCATTTAAAAACTTGTTTTGTGTTAACACTATTTTTTCATCTACTAGTGAATTACTTCTTTTTTTGGACTTTTCCAGATATACCCTGCTGGACTCAGGAATCCTGCAGATTACAGACATCTCCAGTGATGATCAAGGACTTTATCGCTGTATTGCAAGTAACCCTGCATATACAAGGCCTAGCAGCTATGCTTTGTTAACTGTTAAATCAGGTATCTGTTTTCATACTGTAGCATAGTTGTCAAAATTGATAAGAAGTTACAGATAATCACACTTCTGCTAATGTTTGGTTACCTGTTTTTTTTTTTTTATTATACATATTGAAAATTCTGGGACTTATTAGATGATATAGTAAGAAAAATACAACTACTGTTTATTTCCTAAGAAATTTGGGATATTTTTGTGTCCACCTTTGCAACCTGAATTAATGATTGGGTTAGCTTGGTCTAATGGTAGTATGCCACTGAAGATGCACTGCTCTTTCAATTTTTGTGGTGCTATGGGACACTAAATATAATTTCTTTACCTTAAATGGAATCCATCATCAACTGATGATTTCATACTTTGTACTCACTACAGCTGTCATCAATTGATGATACAGGCGTGAAACATTAGTTGGCAAGCCCCTCACACCAAAGTGACTGTATCTACTCAAAGTATTGCATCTGAGTCATTTCCTCAGTGTAAATCAAGAAAGGATGTATCAGCTTAGGGGATGAAACAAAACTGTTTTTCATCAAAAGTAAAAACAGAAGTATTAGCACGTTATGATTATTTCAATAATGAAGTAAACTTTTCAGATTTTTCATCATCATCAAATTCAATTGTTTCAAGCTCTGAATGTGATTTAGATAGTGAAGTAGAATCCATCAGTTCCTAAAGGGTAAGTTGTCACGATTTTGATCCATTCATTTTGTTGATAATAGAAACACTTGATTCACAAGTACATTTAGGCCCATGGATGAATCTAAAGAATTTGAATCTTTTTCTGCTATATTTGATCCAAGTATAATGAGTCGTATTGTGTGAGAATCAAACAGATATTATGAGTTTTGTAAACCCTTTAATTCCAAGGAAAGTGAAAGTAACACTACTTCATGAAGTAAGAAATGGGAAGATACAACTATTGAAGAAATGTACAGTTGTAGAAATGGGAAGATACAACTACTGAGGAAATGTACAATTGTAGAAAAGGGAAGATACAACTACTGAGGAAATGTACAGTTGTAGAAATGGGAAGTTACAACCATTGAGGAAATATACACTTGTAGAAATGGGAAGATACAACTACTGAGGAAATATACACTTGTAGAAATGGGAAGATACAACTACTGAGGAAATATACACTTGTAGAAATGGGAAGATACAACTACTGAGGAAATATACACTTGTAGAAATGGGAAGATACAACTACTGAGGAAATATACACTTGTAGAAATGGGAAGATACAACTACTGAGGAAATATACACTTGTAGAAATGGGAAGATACAACTACTGAGGAAATATACACTTGTAGAAATGGGAAGATACAACTACTGAGGAAATATACACTTGTAGAAATGGGAAGATACAACTACTGAGGAAATATACACTTGTAGAAATGGGAAGATACAACTACTGAGGAAATGTACAGTTGTAGAAATGGGAAGATACAACTATTGAGGAAATATACACTTGTAGAAATGGGAAGATACAACTACTGAGGAAATGTACAGTTGTTGAAATGGGAAGATACAACTATTGAGGAAATGTACAGTTGTAGAAATGGGAAGATACAACTATTGAGGAAATATACAGTTGTAGAAATGGGAAGATACAACTATTGAGGAAATGTACAGTTGTAGAAATGGGAAGTTACAACCATTGAGGAAGTGTACACTTGTAGAAATGGGAAGATACAACTACTGAGGAAATATACACTTGTAGAAATGGGAAGATACAACTACTGAGGAAATATACACTTGTAGAAATGGGAAGATACAACTACTGAGGAAATGTACAGTTGTAGAAATGGGAAGATACAACTACTGAGGAAATATACACTTGTAGAAATGGGAAGATACAACCATTGAGGAAGTGTACACTTGTAGAAATGGGAAGATACAACTACTGAGGAAATATACACTTGTAGAAATGGGAAGATACAACTATTGAGGAAATATACACTTGTAGAAATGGGAAGATACAACTACTGAGGAAATATACACTTGTAGAAATGGGAAGATACAACTACTGAGGAAATATACACTTGTAGAAATGGGAAGATACAACTACTGAGGAAATGTACAGTTGTAGAAATGGGAAGATACAACTATTGAGGAAATGTACAGTTGTAGAAATGGGAAGATACAACTACTGAGGAAAGATACACTTGTAGAAATGGGAAGATACAACTATTGAGGAAATATACAGTTGTAGAAATGGGAAGTTACAACCATTGAGGAAGTGTACACTTGTAGAAATGGGAAGATACAACTATTGAGGAAATATACACTTGTAGAAATGGGAAGATACAACTATTGAGGAAATATACACTTGTAGAAATGGGAAGATACAACTATTGAGGAAATATACAGTTGTAGAAATGGGAAGATACAACTACTGAGGAAATGTACACTTGTAGAAATGGGAAGATACAACTACTGAGGAAATATACACTTGTAGAAATGGGAAGATACAACTATTGAGGAAATATACACTTGTAGAAATGGGAAGATACAACTATTGAGGAAATATACAGTTGTAGAAATGGGAAGATACAACTACTGAGGAAATATACACTTGTAGAAATGGGAAGATACAACTATTGAGGAAATGTACAGTTGTAGAAATGGGAAGTTACAACCATTGAGGAAGTGTACACTTGTAGAAATGGGAAGATACAACTACTGAGGAAATATACACTTGTAGAAATGGGAAGATACAACTACTGAGGAAATATACACTTGTAGAAATGGGAAGATACAACTATTGAGGAAATGTACACTTGTAGAAATGGGAAGATACAACTATTGAGGAAATGTACACTTGTAGAAATGGGAAGATACAACTACTGAGGAAATATACACTTGTAGAAATGGGAAGATACAACTACTGAGGAAATATACACTTGTAGAAATGGGAAGATACAACTACTGAGGAAATATACACTTGTAGAAATGGGAAGATACAACTATTGAGGAAATGTACAGTTGTAGAAATGGAAAGTTACAACCATTGAGGAAGTGTACACTTGTAGAAATGGGAAGATACAACTACTGAGGAAATATACACTTGTAGAAATGGGAAGATACAACTACTGAGGAAATATACACTTGTAGAAATGGGAAGATACAACTATTGAGGAAATGTACACTTGTAGAAATGGGAAGATACAACTATTGAGGAAATGTACACTTGTAGAAATGGGAAGATACAACTACTGAGGAAGTGTACACTTGTAGAAATGGGAAGATACAACTACTGAGGAAATATACACTTGTAGAAATGGGAAGATACAACTATTGAGGAAATGTACACTTGTAGAAATGGGAAGATACAACTACTGAGGAAATATACACTTGTAGAAATGGGAAGATACAACTACTGAGGAAATGTACAGTTGTAGAAATGGGAAGATACAACTATTGAGGAAATGTACAGTTGTAGAAAAGGGAAGATACAACTATTGAGGAAATGTACAGTTGTAGAAATGGGAAGATACAACTATTGAAGAAATGTACAGTTGTAGAAAAGGGAAGATACAACTATTGAGGAAATGTACAGTTGTAGAAATGGGAAGATACAACTATTGAAGAAATGTACAGTTGTAGAAAAGGGAAGATACAACTATTGAGGAAATGTACAGTTGTAGGAATGGGAAGATACAACTATTGAGGAAATGTACAGTTGTAGAAAAGGGAAGATACAACTATTGAGGAAATGTACAGTTGTAGAAATGGGAAGATACAACTATTGAAGAAATGTACAGTTGTAGAAAAGGGAAGATACAACTATTGAGGAAATGTACAGTTGTAGAAATGGGAAGATACAACTATTGAAGAAATGTACAGTTGTAGAAAAGGGAAGATACAACTATTGAGGAAATGTACAGTTTTAGAAATGGGAAGATACAACTGTTCAGGAAATGTACACTTGTAGTAATTCCAAGAATAACATGCCTAAATGTGCACATCTGAAGAAGGTAGATGATGAGACCAAGAAGTAAGGAAGTATTTTAGTGGCAAACTGGACAAATATGGTTTTAGATTATACTATCAACATGAGGCTAGTTCACAAAAGTAGCATGCAAACTGGACAAATATGGTTTTAGATTATACTATCAACATGAGGCTAGTTCACAAAAGTAGCATGCAAACTGGACAAATATGGTTTTAGGTTATACTGTCAACATGAGGCTAGTTCACAAAAGTAGCATGCAAACTGGACAAATATGGTTTTACATTATACTGTTAACATGAGGCTAGTTGACAAAAGTGACGTGCAAACTGGACAAATATGGTTTTACATTATACTGTTAACATTAGGCTAGTTCACAAAAGTGACGTGCAAACTGGACAAATATGGTTTTACATTATACTGTTAACATTAGGCTAGTTCACAAAAGTGACGTGCAAACTGAACAAATATGGTTTTACATTATACTGTTAACATTAGGCTAGTTCACAAAAGTGACGTGCAAACTGGACAAATATGGTTTTACATTATACTGTTAACATTAGGCTAATTCACAAAAGTGACGTGCAAACTGGACAAATATGGTTTTACATTATACTGTCAACATGAGGCAAGTTGACATAGTGGCAAACTGGACAAGTGTGGTGTGAGGTGGTACAAGAAACTGTTTTTCCACCTAGTTAATACTTCAACTTTGAATTATTATGATGTGTATCTAGTAAAAACTGTCAAAAAGCTACTATTGAGGCAGTTTAGTTACAATGAAACTTACCAATTTTTGGAAAAGGATGGAGGATGACATGGCCTTTCTGTTCCTGATAGACTTGTTTGATAAACAAGCATTTTTTCAGCACTTTTTAGAAAGCATTCCATTCTCAAGAGCTAAAACAGTGGACAAAAACAATGCATATATGTATGCATCAACAAGAAAAGAAAAGAAGAGAAAGGTGGGAACTACCTGTTGTAAAGAATCTAGAGCAGTACTGTGTATTGGGAAACGTTTGTGTGATTTTCATACCCTAAGGGATATTTAAACTTGTAATAAATAGGTGTTTATTATGCTTTTGTTTTCATTTTGTTTCATATATTGTTCAAAATTTATTATAGAATACCAAATATTAAGATTTTTTACATCTGTGATGAGCTGTTACCTTTAACATTCCTGCTGTTTAAGTGTTAATTAAGAATAGTCTGTTAGGCAATGGTCACTATGATAGTAGTTATTTTGACCTTGGTAAGCAGTTCTAAATTGGAGTGATGTGTCTAAATCTTGTGATATCCAGATTGGTCATTAAGCATGGTCACATGCTAAACAATGTGCTAACCTAGTTTAAAGTATAACAAATAATACTTATTTCTTAGATTAATTATTTATATATTATAGTTAAAAAAGAACGCATTTACTATATTAGGAACTTTTCTGTGGAGGTAGAAATAAGTAAGTGATTTAACTTGTGGCAGTTACTACTGAAATACAACAATTAATGTAGCTAATATTAATATATTGTTGTGCTGTGGATTAAGTTAATATTATTGTAAGAATTATTTGCCTGTGACAGTGTAAAAAGATTAATACTATGTTTTGTTATTTGTAATGTGTAATTATGTATGTTAAGTTATAACTGAAAAGCAAAATAGTTTTTTTTGGTGATCTAAAAGCATAGGTCTACTACCATTTCTTTAAAATAATGGTTCTAAACATCTTTCTTTTTACATTCACTTTGTCTCTGCAACAGAAACAATTTGTAGTAAGACATCTATTAATTTAAGTTATACAGTAGGATCCTATTCATTTGGTAGAATTGTTTTTTTTATATATATTTGTGGAATAGATTCTCAGTCTTGTGAATTTAACCATAAAAGAACTTACCAAGTGCCTGTAACTTAATAAGTGTTCATAATATAGGCACTTTAAAATCACTCGCAATCCAGTTCCTTAGTTTCTCCCAGTCAATAGTGAAGATTGTTAACGAGTCTGCAGTCCTAGAATGTATGGTGACGGGGAAACCAATGCCCATGGTATCTTGGAAGAGAGCAGGTAATGTTTTTAAAATTTATTATCTATTTTTAGTAAATTATTTTTTGTTTTTTCAAATTCATACCTTTTATATAGCTACCAAAATATCATCAAAGGTGTTTTTTGTTGTTTTTTTCAGGTTTATATTATGTAAAGTTTTAAAAATATATCACTCTCAACTTTATGGAAACTTGGTGTATATATTGTTTACTCAGGTAACTTTGCTTTTTAAGGTGCACATATTGTTTACTTAAATATCTGTTTCCTACAGTTAAAGACACATGAACTAAATATGTTTAATATTTTAACTTGTAGGTTTATTTGCCTATAATGTTTTTACCTTATATCTTCATCAGAAAGCAAACACCACAGTTAGACATAGAACTAGTTCATAGTTTACCAAATAATTTGAATATTTATCAAACGATAATGTTTAATTTACTTTGTTTGGACATTTACTGTACATTAGGAAACAGTTTTTTCTTTAATTCTTGACTTAAATGGATTATTGGTTGTTAACTTCATGTTTCTCCTGTTGGGCTAAATTTTCTAAAAGTTGAAAGATATGCTGTCTAGTATCTTTGAGTTCAGAACAGATGCTTTTTTATAAAATATTTTACTAGATGGTAAGAAACTTTCCAGTGAACGGGTATCCCTACTTGGACAAGGAAATCTTGTTATACACTCTCTCAGAGCTGAAGATGCTGGATCATACGTGTGCACAGCAACTGTTACGGATGTTACAACTGGGAGAACAAAATCAGAAACACAGAGTTCCACATTAACTGTTTATGGTACATGTTTTTTGTTGCTGCTAAAATAGAAGCTGATAGTGAAACCTCTAATTATTCATTAGTAAAACATTTGCACATGAAGGATGTTTAACTATAATCAGTTAAAGATAATTTGTGACTATTAATGAACAAAATTCTGGGAGGTGTTAAACTCAATCCATGACTCCATAAATAAGTAATTAATTATTAGATAAATAGAGGAAAAAAATTGAACATAAAAGTAATTTTTATTTTAAGCATAGTTTATGAGAAGACCTATAAACACATGTTTATTAAAAGAAATTCCAATTGTTTATTTAATGAGTGAGAAAAAAGGAGTTACTAAACACTTATTAGAGTATTTATATCATTATTATTTAATTATAAAACACTAAAATCTTCTAATAAGATGATATATAAACAAGTTAAACCATACAGAAACCATTAAAGTTTTATTGGATGTCTGATGCACTTTGCACTGCTTAAATTATTTTGGGTTACCAAATGGTGTGAAATACCATACAAATATAAGTTTATTTCTAGAAATAAAAGATCTAAGCAAAGGTTTGTCAGTTTCAATAATTAATTAATGAACTGTAATATTATTAAAGAGAAAGAAGACCAGTAACCAATGTTAATCTTTGTGCTATCATCAGTAATTTGGTTGAATATTAAAGGTTTAGAGGATAAATCAGTAAAAACTGTTGAATTTAGTAAACGTTACACAGTTTTTCTCTTGATAAAAGTAGAATATTTCATCAACACTCTCCAAGTGTTTTATTAACATTTTAGCAAATGCAAATGCTTATGTGATAATGCATTTCATAATGATTACCACTGTTTCACATGGTGGGCTGTGTAACTTAATTGTCACCACGTGTATCCAGTGTGCCTTTCAACAAATATAAAGAACACCTAATAGTTCAGGAGATAAGCAGGGCAGTTGACTCGCATTCTGTCACTAACCATTCTTGCCATTTCAATCATGGTGGTATGATAATGTAACAGTCAATCCCACTTTTTATTGGTAAAAGAGTAGCCCAAGAGCTGGCAATGGGCAGTGTTCACAAGCTGTCTAAATTAGGGAAAGGTAGCGTAGATAGGCCCTGAGTAGCTTTGTGATAAATTCAACAAACAATCAAAGAAGTTCTGCCCAAAACTTGAACTTATGTAAATAAAAACTATAATAAAGCTTTCCGCTTGATTTTATTTTGTTACATATGTATCAAGTTTTTCTTTGCATAGTCTAACAAGTTTGTCCACTTTAACTTTAGAAAAATGAATTTAGATATCAACATTATTTGTCAGACATTCAAGTTTCAATAAAACAAAAACATTTGAAACTATAAACTTGCCATTTTCAAATACAGATATTTCAAATAAAGTATGTTTTAGTAGTTAAACTTCTCAGCTTATTTGATTAGCAGCATATGCTCAACATTTTGTGTCCCATAAATAAAATACACATTTATGTTAACTGTTTTTAACAATATTAGTTAGAATGTGTAACATATCAATATTTATTTTGATAATAATAGTTTTGTAGTTTTATTATAGAGTTTGTTTTGCATTCTCAGCATAGTAAATAGTTTAAAAAACAATGTACATCTAATTAGCTGACTGATCCTCATGAGATTTATTGGGTTTATAGTATCATTAATAATGACAATACATTCTAATCTGTATAAGTAAGTATTAAAAAACAGTTTATTTTATTAATTGTACTAATTACAGGGATTTTAAGGTTTGATCTATAAAATTAATTTGCTGTAATTTTGAAAGTAATTTGAAGTATTCACTGTTAATATTATTGATGTTCGTATTGTTGGAAAGCAAGCTTTCTGTTCACCAAATGTTTACCATAAGTTATATAGTATCACCTGTAAGGCTGTGTCTGGACATTGTAATTGCATGTAACCAGTGTTGTGCTTTTTTGTTTTGTTTTACTAGTTACACCAAACTTCATAGAGCGTCCTGTAAGTATTGTAAAACCCACGCCTCAGACAGCTCGTTTCTTGTGTGTCGTGAATGGAATTCCATCTCCATCTGTACAGTGGCTAAAGAATGGAAAACCTATGTACTTAAATGGACGCATAAAATTTAAAACAGATGGAGAGTTGGTTATTACTCAGACAATGATGTCAGACTCTGGAATATATCAATGTGTAGCTAGTAATAAGGCTGGTACTAGGTCAGTAGCTACACGACTGTTTGTAAAAAGTACAGGTGTGTATTCTTAGCTCCTCAAAAACCCTCACACTTCTATCAGTAGGATGTGTTGTTATTAAATGGAAATAAATATTTGTTTTGGAAGTCCTAGTAATTTCTGAAGCATATTTTATAAATTTTAAATCTCTATTTTGGTACACTAGTTCATCTGTTAGTTTTAAAACTTTTACCAAGTTTGCACATTACACATTTGTATGGAAATGGAAATTTCTAATTTTATTAGAAAATTCAAAAGGAACATGACAAATAAATAAACCAAACAACTAGTTCTTGATTTGACCAAATTTTGAAATAATAAAACTGAGACAGATTCAGATTTTCTGGTCTTAAAACTGGGACTCTACCTCCATTTTTGTTTTTTAGCAAAAGTTGTGAGTAATCAATTATTGTAAATAATAAACGTAATCAGATGAAGGATATATTTATGTGCATTATATCTACTGCAGATAAGTTACTGACAAATAAAATTAGTTCAGCAATGTCTTGTGGCCAAGAGTTTGTCATAAGATTCTGCTAACTGGCATTCACGTTCACTCATTAGTTATGTAAATTAATGTTTTTATTTAAAAATTGAATCTCGGCTATGAATGATACCATAGTTTGAATTCCGATCTGTTTTTTTGTTTACTTTTGATGGGTGCATATTCAAATGCCTTAGAGTCAACTGCATGAAGTAGCAAAGGTCGTGCTCGGTCATTCTGAGCTGTGTGATAATTTCCCTGACTAAGGTCAGAAATATGTATCTGTTGTTTCACAATTTCTACATACAGGATATTGAATGCAAGTGTGAAAAACTTATAGATTACTAATAAAATAAAAATAAAACATTTATACACATCATAAAGAAATTTTATGGACTCTGGAGCAAGATTCCATAAACAAGGACTGTCTCAGTCACCTAAATGCATATTAGAAACTGTTGGTCTGACCAGATAATATTCTTTATGTATATTGGAGACTCCATATATTTTCATCTGAAACAGGCCTAACTCAGTGACAAACAGTTATTTAAATGGTAATTAGACTTAACTTTTAATTCTTGCACAGCTTCTTTGTCAAATAATCCATATTCAATGCTACAGAAAATAAATATAAAGAAACATACAAATTACTTCCTTGTAACTTTCACCTAAGAACATTTGTAGTCTGTAACTTAAACAATTTATTGAAATTTTACTTTAAGATGGTTGAAATGAAAAACAATCACAGCCTAAATATATATTTAAAAAATGCTAAGAAGGTAATAATGCCTGTTAAATTTCATATTTTTAAAATAAAGATTATTTTGTTTTTCTGTGTTACATATGAATTAATGTTATGGTGTTAAAATATTAAGCTACTAATAAAATTGTGTTTTAATTATGTATATATTTATATGTAAAATATTGTATCATGTTTTTACATTTTCTGTGAGATGTTCTATTATATATCAGCCAAGTGGATAGGGTGTTTGACTCACAATCTGAGGATTGTGGGTTTGAATCATTGTCTCATCAAACATGCTTGCCCTTTCAGCTGTGGGGGCATTATAATATGATGGTCATTCCCACTATTCATTGGTAAAAGAGTAGCCCAAGAGTTGGTGGTCGGTGGTGATGACTAGCTGCCTTCCCTCTAGTCTTACACTGTTAAATTAGGGACAGCTAAAGAAGATAGCTCTCTTGTAGCTTTGCATAAAATTCCAAACAGATCAAAACTATTCTGTACATTCAATTGGGTTTAATTTTGAATGAAACCAACTGCATAAATGTTTGTTTTTTGTCACTTAAGAGATTAGTTTTTTTTTTGTTGTAGGTGCACAAGTTACTGATTTACCATTGTTTACTTTAGGTGTTCAACCAGATGCACCACACAACTTGATAGCTCAAACTTTATCTAGTTCTTCTGTCATGCTTTCATGGAACCCTCCAGCCACTAACAGTAAAGACATCAAGGCTTATACAGTTCATTTTTCTCCTTCTTCAGGTATAGAATACTTCATTTGTTTGACTGAGAATTTTTTGTAGGATATTTTAACGAGAACAGCACCTCTTTGTGTTTAGAATAGTGAACAAAGTTTTACTTGTTTCTACATCAAGCCAGAACTATACCAAAAGTAGCACCAACAGTGTTCCCACACAGAACACCTGACCCATAGGAGAGACAATACGTATGCACGCAGTAACTAATACGTAATGACGTGAATGTACGTATGGTCGTAATATAGAATGAATAATTAATAAAAGTATATATTGTTCCCACACAGAACACCTGACCCATAGGAGAGACAATACGTATGCACGCAGTAACTAATACGTAATGACGTGAATGTATGGTCGTAATATAGAATGAATAATTAAGAAAAGTATATATGACATTGTATTATCATAAAAATCATTAAATAGTTAGATTTTTTGAGAAGTACACAATTAATACCTTCACAGAGTGTCAGCAATGATTGGTATGGATGTGTATCATATCTACCCTTTAAATCTTAATTCTAAATCAGACAAATTTCACATTTCACTCTCAGTATGGAACTACATGCGTATTGAAACAATTGCGTAGATTGCATTTATATCACAGAGTGTAATTCTGACATAACATGTTACAAAATGTAAAACAACATGAAAATCTAGTGAAGAATGTTACTTGAATTTTTTTTTTATTCACGAATAAAATTATTTTGATTTGGTAAATGTTTCACCATTATATAATTTCCTTACCCAAGCAGTTCTTTCATTAATACCATAATGTACTTTATTAAACAAAAATCTTCCAATACTGTCAGAGCAGCAACAAGGATTAGGGTGTTACGTAAATACAAGTTCTGCTGTTGAAAAATAAGAATTGGGGCTAATTTCTTGTAGTTCATTGTACTAATGTATGTGTTACATAATTTGAATTTTGGTTTGTAAGATTTTCTGCTGTTAACTGTGAGAAGAAAACAAGTTATTTGAGGATGTTATTGGTTACATATTTCTTCCATTTTAAAAAGTTTTTGCCATTTTTATGTGCTATATGTTAGATTCCTGTTGCTTTGATAATATTTATTTCATTTTAGGCTTTTCAGTGTGTTTGTAACTGAACTGTGCTCTACAACTGGCAATTCCAAAACCTTAATGCATATTTCTGACATCTCTAACTTTGAAATTGTTAAATAGGAACTGAAGCTACAAAAACATTTGTTCTTATGAAGTAGGGATTACATGTTAAATAGGAACTGAAGCTACAAAAACATTTATTCTTATAAAGAAGGGATTACATGTTAAGTAGGAACTGAAGCTACAAAAACATTTATTCTTATAAAGAAGGGATTACATGTTAAGTAGGAACTGAAGCTACAGAAACATTTATTCTTATAAAGTAGGGATTACATGTTAAATAGGAACTGAAGCTACAAAAACATTTATTCTTATAAAGTAGGGATTACATGTTAAATAGGAACTGAAGCTACAAAAACATTTATTCTTATAAAGAAGGGATTACATGTTAAATAGGAACTGAAGCTACAAAAACATTTATTGTTATAAAGAAGGGATTACATGTTAAATAGGAACTGAAGCTACAAAAACATTTATTCTTATAAAGTAGGGATTACATGTTAAATAGGAACTGAAGCTACAAAAACATTTATTCTTATAAAGTAGGGATTACATGTTAAATAGGAACTGAAGCTACAAAAACATTTGTTCTTATAAAGTAGGGATTACATGTTAAATAGGAACTGAAGCTACAAAAACATTTGTTCTTATAAAGTAGAGATTACATTTTTTGATGAACTATGCTTATTTGTAAGTAGGTGGATTGGAATCTCAGGTGGTAGCTGTCAACACTACTGAGGTTATCACCAAGCTTAAACCTTACACCAATTACAGCTTTTATGTTCGAGCCTACAGTGAACAAAGTGCCAGTGAGCAATCGGAGGTTATTTATCACTTGACTGGAGAAGATGGTAAGGCTTGTAATTTCACCTTTGTCATAAAGTACCAAGTAGTTAGTTTTATGTAGCTAAGAACATACACTGGTCATTTTTATAACATCATATAAATAAAGATTTATGATTGTAACCATAGCATCATATAGGTAAAGATGTATTGTTGTAACCATCTCTTTGTTAACGTGAAGGTGACCTAGGAAGGTCGAAACATTGTTCTCTACTTTATTAGTAAAAGTGTTAATATCCATACCAGCTGTTTTGAGATACACAGTTGTAACCATTGTTTTTGTGTGATTTTTTTTAAAAAGTGATATGTACTACTTTAATAGATATTTAAATGATCAAAAATGCTTTCATTTAAGTAAGTAGCTACTCAGCTTTTAATATAATTTTTACATAATATGATGCTTTTGGACAACATGGAACCTGTTGGTCCATCTTGGGTGTTCCACCCTCTAAACTAAACCAAAACCATTAATAAATAAACTCAAGAAATCTTAAAGCTGGTCCTTATCATTCATATACTTATAATGTTTTCTCTTAAACTCACTTAAGTTTACTGCCTCTAAAAGTAACCCATTCCAAAGGTCAACCACCCTTTTAGAAAAAATAAAATTGTGTTAATTGAAGTGACTCTTGCCCTGCTAAATGTTTTTTTCCCTTTGTCCTACGATTCTCACCATTAAGTGTGATAAAAAGCTGATACCCCACCTATGTCAATACTAGTTACAATCTTAAAGACCTCAATCAGACCCCCAAACTCTTTTTTATTCAATAGAAAACAGCATGAGAGATTTCAACCTCTCATATGACAACTCCTCCATCCGAGGCACCAATATAGTAAGCCTTCTCTGAACCATTTCCAACAATTTGACGTGTTTTTTAAGGTTTAGGAGTCCAAGACTGAACACAGCATTCCAAAGGTGGTCTAACCAGTGACCTGTGCAATGAAATTATAATCTCTCTATACTTGTATTCAATATTTCTATAGATACAACCTAAAATCCTATTTGCCCTATCACAAACAACACAACACTGATGGATGTTTGGTCAACTATTACATTAAGATCTCTTTCTTCCATAACTGTTAAGGTTATTTCCATCCAGATTTTACTTATCATTCAAATTATGATAGTTCACACTCATTATCTTACATTTATTATAATTAAAACTCATCTGCCATTTATTTTACCAACTTTGCCCCTTGCTAGTACAGAGGTATGTCTCTGGATTTACAACGCTAAAATCAGGGGTTCGATTCCCCTTGGTGGGCTCAGCAGATAGCTCGATGTAGCTTTGCTATAAGAAAACAAACATTTTACCAACTTACTAAATAATCTAAATCCTTTTGTAAATCAGTGGCATCCTCTTCACAGCTATTAACACACATATCATCTTCAAATTTAAGTAATTTATTGACTGTTTTTAAAACACTTAAGATTATTTTATAACACAATTATTTCATACACAGTTGTATAAATGAGACAGTTTCCAGTGTCAAAAGTACAATAAAATACCAATAAGTTATTGTACAAGATTAAAATCATTAAAACAACAGAACGAAATGAGACTGAAGAACAGTCTCCTACACATCAGAAGAAGAAGAAGATGTGTCTTAACATTCAGAGTTTTTTTTTATTGATTTTAATCTTGTACAATAACTATTATTATTACATTGAAACTGGAAACTGTCTCGTTTTGAGAATTGTTATTAAATAATTGTTGTTTTAAAATAATCTTGAGATTTTTAAACATTGAATATTACACACGTGCCAAGGAATTTCAAAATTTATTGACTATTTGTTCATGTATGTCATTGATCTAAATAAAAACAACAAATGTCTTTAAGACTTAGCTGTTAGGTACACCATTTGTGGCACTAATCCAGTTTGTATGAACTCCATTTATAATAACCATCTGCTTTCTTCTGTCCAATTAGCTAACTTATTCTCTGCACCTACAGAGAAAATTTTTTATAAACCTTTTATGTGGCACCCTGTTGAAGGCTTTCTGAAACTGTTACCTTACTCTCATCTACACATTCTTTTCAGAGAATGTTAAAAGATTTGTAAGGTAAGATTTTTTCCTTAGCAAAACCATGTTGACTATATAATAAAATTTTAATTTATTTAAACGATATTTCAAACCATCTTTTGTCAGACTTTCCAAAACCATTTCCCATGATTTACATAAAACTAATACACCTGTAATTACTGAGACATTTTTTATCATACATAAAACTAATACTCCTGTAATTACTGGGACATTTTTTATCACCTGTCTTGGAAAGATGAGTTACGTTCGTTAACTTCCAATCTTGTACCTACCAACTATTCACAGGCTGATAATATATTGTAGTAAGTAACTCTTATATCCAATCTTGTACCTACCAACTATTCACAGGCTGATAATATATTGTAGTAAGTAACTCTTATATCCAATCTTGTACCTACCAACTATTCACAGGCTGATAATATATTGTAGTAAGTAACTCTTATATCCAATCTTGTACCTACCAACTATTCACAGGCTGATAATATATTGTAGTAAGTAACTCTTATATCCAATCTTGTACCTACCAACTATTCACAGGCTGATAATATATTGTAGTAAGTAACTCTTATATCCAATCTTGTACCTACCAACTATTCACAGGCTGATAATATATTGTAGTAAGTAACTCTTATATCCAATCTTGTACCTACCAACTATTCACAGGCTGATAATATATTGTAGTAAGTAACTCTTATATCCAATCTTGTACCTACCAACTATTCACAGGCTGATAATATATTGTAGTAAGTAACTTATATCCAATCTTGTACCTACCAACTATTCACAGGCTGATAATATATTGTAGTAAGTAACTCTTATATCCAATCTTGTACCTACCAAGCTATTCACAGGCTGATAATATATTGTAGTAAGTAACTCTTATATCCAATCTTGTACCTACCAACTATTCACAGGCTGATAATATATTGTAGTAAGTAACTCTTATATCCAATCTGTACCTACCAACTATTCACAGGCTGATAATATATTGTAGTAAGTAACTCTTATATCCAATCTTGTACCTACCAAACTATTCACAGGCTGATAATATATTGTAGTAAGTAACTCTTATATCCAATCTTGTACCTACCAACTATTCACAGGCTGATAATATATTGTAGTAAGTAACTCTTATATCCAATTTTTTCACTTTCATCTATTCACAGGCTGATAATATATTGTAGTAAGTAACTCTTATATCCAATTTTTTCACTTTCATCTAAACCCTTGGAGAAATATTATCTGTCCCAAGAGTCCAATCATTCTCTGAACATTCCAATTTGCTTCTTAACCAGCTCAGGATTAATGTGGCCATTTTCTTTGATCTTATTTTCATTTGTCAACTGCTCAAGATTTGGAATACTACTTAAATTTTCATTAGTGTGTTTTCTTACAGCAAAGCCATATCAGGCTATCTCATGAGTCCACCTAGGGGAATTGAACCCCTGATTTTAGCATTGTAATTCTTTAGACTTTCCACTGTACCAGCAGGGACATTTTTTTATTAGCTTATAATCAAAAGAAAAATAAAAGTTTAATAACTCAGTCCATAATCATGAAATACAAGCCTTCCTTTATCATCTCTTAAAAGTTCTACCCTCATCCTGACATCCAAGTCTTCCTTTATCATCCCTCATAGATTCTACCCCATACTGACATCTAAGCCTTCCTTTATCATCTCTCAAGGATTCTACCCCATTCTGACATCCAAGCCTTCCTTTATCATCCCTGAAGAGTTCTACCCCCATCATGACATCCAAGCCTTCCTTTATCATCTTTCAAGGGTTCTATTCACATCCTGACATCCAAGCCTTCCTTTATCATCTTTCAAGGGTTCTACTCCCATCCTGACATCCAAGCCTTCCTTTATCATCTTTCAAGGGTTCTATTTCCATCCTGACATCTTGTTTACTGTTAATGTATTTAAAAAAGTTGTTACAGTTAATTTTTACATTCAACATTTTCTCGTACATTTTGTATGCCCTAGTTTCACCAACTTTCTTGATTGTCTATAATCTGTCTCCTGTCATACTAGTTACATTAAATTTATATAATCTGTCTCCTGTCATACTAGTTACATTAAATATATATAATCTGTCTCCTGTCATACTAGTTACATTAAATTTCTATAATCTGTCTCCTGTCATACTAGTTACATTAAATTTATATAATCTGTCTCCTGTCATACTAGTTACATTAAATATATATAATCTGTCTCCTGTCATACTAGTTACATTAAATTTCTATAATCTGTCTCCTGTCATACTAGTTACTTTAAATTTCCATAATCTGTCTCCTGTCATACTAGTTACATTAAATTTCTATAATCTGTCTCCTGTCATACTAGTTACTTTAAATTTCCATAATCTGTCTCCTGTCATACTAGTTACATTAAATTTCTATAATCTGTCTCCTGTCATACTAGTTACTTTAAATTTCCATAATCTGTCTCCTGTCATACTAGTTACTTTAAATTTCCATAATCTGTCTCCTGTCATACTAGTTACTTTAAATTTCTATAATCTGTCTCCTGTCATACTAGTTACTTTAAATTTCCATAATCTGTCTCCTGTCATACTAGTTACATTAAATTTCTATAATCTGTCTCCTGTCATACTAGTTACTTTAAATTTCTATAATCTGTCTCCTGTCATACTAGTTACTTTAAATTTCTTAAGTTTTTAATGCTCTTTTTTAATTTTATCTCTTAAACTCTGTATGAACCAACCTGGTTTTTTACTTCAGTGACTCTTTACTTTGTTTATCCTGAATATTTAAAAATTGTTAGAAGTTCTCCACATCTGATCATTATCTCCAAATAATCGAGCTGTCCTTCAAAATTTACTGTTTTGAAATTTATAACCAAAATATCATTATTCCTTATCTCCATATGCAGTAAAGCATCAAACTTAATAGACAATGATTACTGACACCCAGATGTTCCCCTCTTTCCGCCCTTTTGATTATTTCTGTATTTAAAGTTTACAATAAATCTACAATAACATTGTTGCTACTATGTTCCATGATTAACTGATGAAAGAAGTCATCTTAAACAGTTTCCAGAAACGTTTTTCCCACATTGTTTGACTCTAGCATTTCCTAATCTGTACATCTGAAATTAAATTCATTCTTAATTATGACTTTGTTAACAGTTGAAATCTCTTATCTCAGTGTATTGTAAATCACTTATTTCATCTATTTATCATCTCAAAATCTCTAAAATAAATATCAAACTTTAT
>NC_134826.1:5607567-5727823 GCF_004210375.1 Tachypleus tridentatus | reverse complement strand
GGTCGCGGGTTAAGTCGCACCCGTCGCCCCAGCCGTTTAAACCCCAGTGGATTAATCCCTTTCATTGGCGAGGCTAGGTTTATGGGGGTGATGTGTGCATACTCTGTCTTTTGCTGCCCTTCCAGTGGGGACAGGCGGATATAAGCCAGTAAGTAAGCGCCCAAATTCAAAAACAAAACAAACTTACATGTTGTTTGTGAATCGGTCAAGCGATTCAATAGTTTGTCAGTCGTACAAACACAGGATACAAACTTTTATCAAAGTGTATTTATGACAAGTGCTTACCTTAGCTTCGTTAGAAATCAAGTGACAGAATAAGAATTGAGGTTAAATAACTCGCTGATTGTTTTACAACAGGATGGGTAAAACATAATGTTCCTCTAATTTTATAGGGTTTAATTATGGAGTCCAACAGAAATATTATTTACCCTCTTTGAGGTTAATGTCAAAGACATCTTTTAAAATATTTCACTTCTATAGTAATGTTGCATCCCCATACATGTGTAGTTCCACTTTGGTGATAAGTTTATGCAGTATTTAGTTTTACTTTATACTAGTGTTTTATCTACAAGTAAATGTGACTTCGCTTCTATACTAGTTTTATCTAAAGTATGTTAATGGCTTCATTCTATAGATGTTTTAACTACGTGTAATGTAGCTCCGCCTATACTAATGTTGTATCTAGCTATAGAAATGTAAAGCAAAACATATGCTTATGTTGATAACACAGGTGTGAGTATTAGGCTTCCAACATGTTGGATGTTTTGCGTCGCGTGTGAAATGTCACTTCAGCTGAAACGTACTGAGTTAATGCGTTGAAATTCGAACACTTCTATGCCGATGTTTGTGTCAGTGTGGAATGAGGCAGCTACTATACTTGTTTGGTTTTGCGTTAGATGTTGGCTTCATGTGGTGTGTTTTGTCTGCGAGTAAAGTAAAGCTTCAGCTTCTATACTAGTGTTTTATTTACCTTATGTGTATTCTTCTACAGTTATCTTTACATTTTCTCACTTTTATACATAAATTTTCAATTATTTGTTGGTATGTTTGCAGAGCTTTTCTTTACTCATTTTCCGATGCCTGAATATCAAGGTATAGCGGCATCTAAGTTTAGACCAGGCGTATTTAACACTGTTGTCAATGTTCTTTCGTAATTTATGTTGTTGCTGTTGTTTATGAGAGATGTGATTGAACATGGCTATGTTGTTGTTGGTAAAAGGGTGAACATGGAGCTATTTGTTGTTATAAAATGTAAAATTGAGCAATAGACTATATTGTGCATATAAAGGGGTAGGCTTATGGGGCTATGATGTTGTTATAAAAGAACAAGTGGAACATAGAGGCTATGATGTCATATTATGAAAACGTGATAGCCTGAACATGAGGGCTGTGTTGTTGCTTTATAAAATGTAGGGATGAACATGAGGCTAATGTTGTTATAAAATGTGAGATGAAACATGAGTTATATGCCTGTTTCAGTTGTAAAAAATAAGTGAACATGAAGCCCTCAGGCTGTTGTTGTTATAAAAACGTAGGTAGTTACCGAGGCCATGTTGTTATAAAACGTAGGCGGAACATGGAGCTATGTTGTTGCCATAAAAATCGCAGGTGAACATGGAGCCTACTTTATTTGTTATAAAACGTGTAGGTGAACATGGGAATTCTATGTTGTTATAAAAAAATGTAGGTGAACATGGAAGCTATGTTGTTGTTATCAATATCAGTGGGTGAAACATGATAGAGCATGCTGTTTAGTATTACTAAAAAATTAGGTGAACATGAAGACTATGTTGTTGCATAAAAGAAATATAAGTGAACATGGGGCTATGTTGTTGTTATATAAAATACGAGGTGAACATGGACAGTCTGTTGTTATAAAAGTAGTAGGTGAACATGGGAAAGCTATGTTGTTGTTATAAAAAAATGGGTGAAATCAGGGAGAGCTATGTTGGTTGTTATAAAAATGTAAATTGGTAAGAACATAAGGTCATGGTACTGGTTGTTGTCAATGTATAATAGGTGGGTGAACAGGGTCATGGCTTGGTTTATAAAAAACGTAGGTATGAACATGACTCGGCTGCTTGTTGCTTATAAAACGTGTAAGTGAACATTACGGTATTTGCTTGTTATTAAAAAACGTATTGAGTAAGAATCATGAAGCCATACTGTCATTGTGTACTAAAACGTAAGTGAACATGTAAATGCAAGGTTGTTGTTTATAAAAACGTAGGTGAAACAAGCTGGGGTCACATGTTGTTGTGTTACAAAAAACGAAAGGTGAGCATGACCAGCTATGTTGTTGTTATAAAAATACGTAAGTGAACATGAGGCTATGTTGTTGTTTATAAAAAATGTAAGTGAACATGAAGCTCATGTTGTTGTTAATCAATATATTAGGAAACATAGGGGTTAATGGTTGTTGTTATAAAAAATGTAGGTAGGAACATTAGAGACTATATTTGTTGTTATAAAATGTGCAAGTGAACATGGGGCTATGGTTGGTTGTTATTAAAAATGTAGGCGTGAACATGAAGCTATGTTGTTGTTATAAAAAATGTAATTGAACAAGAGGCTGCGTATGTTGTTGTTATAAAAATGTAGGTGAGCATGAGGCCTATGTTGTTGTTATTAAAATGTAAGTGAGCATGGGGCTATGTAACACTTTGTCTAAACAGTGGCCTGTTGTCTTACGGTTAATATCTGAGTGGACTTTACTTTTATGGATAAGCTGATATTCTTAATTGAATGTATTTATAAACACAGAACCTAAATATATAAACTACAGAACTTCTGTTGTTCCTATGTTTTGACTGTACAGCCTGTTTTAATAACAAAAGAGAATATACATGTTATATTCGATTACTTCGCTTTTGTTTTACAGAATTAACTCAGTAAATGTTCGTTTTATGATTATTTTCAAACAATGCTTTAATTTTAACACTTCTTGTTCGTAATGAAAATAAATCTTATTGTAAAACATAAAACAAACTTACCTAAATGTTTTCTGTTTGTCCGCCATTTCCACTGACCTCCCCTTTCCTGTTTCACCCTAGTCATATCCTTTCTTATCCCCTGCCATACATTCTTTTCTGTTTTAACAGCCATTCACAAGACAAGCGTCATTTTAATGATCATGGAACTAAAGTCACAAAGATGCCCCGGCCAACCTGTACGGTGCATAAATTATGCAAGTAATCCAAACCGCCTTCTCTCCGGCAGATTTATGTTAATAGGCGATGCACAAATGGTTTTCATACTTGTATGTGTAATACGCACATAAAATAGAAAAGAAGAGATTTTATACGAATCGTTTGAATTAATCAAAGCGTTTGTGATAATAATCGTTTCGCGTCCTCGTCCGAGTTTTTGTGTTTTTTTAAGAAAGTAGAGTTGTATCTGAGGTTTTATTAAAACAAGGATAATCTGGAGTGTCTTCCAACTTGGAAACCTCTTGGCCCGGATTTCACTGGAGCTGGATCCGAGGTCGATTGTTATCTCCTTCCAGAAGCGATGCTGACCCATGATGTTCGAAAGAGAAATCTCGAGTGTGCTTCAGGTTTTATGTGGACTCTGAACGGCAGAGCACACTTCCTTCGTATCTGCAACGAAACGGTGAAATAATAATTCTGTCTCTTAATCCAAAACTTTCAGTGGTATTCTCTATATCGAGGAGAGGTAAAATCAATGTGATATTTGGTGTTACAGTCGTTAAAGTGTAAAACTCCGTGTATCGAACTTCAACAAGTACGTGAATGGATTGGTGCTATGGTGACACTTTTAGCACAACACAATAGGCTATGAACATTCTGTCCGTCGCGGAGAATTGAACCATGGATTTCAACGTTGTAAGTTCATACTTTCCACTGACCAACCAGGTCGATTCTAAACTTAAACACGATATACTCAAAATGTCATGTCGTCTTAACTATAGATACAAAAGATATAGAAAGACTCAAGATGCGTCGTCTTGACTAGCAGATTATAACATGACACACTCAAGAGGCCATTGTCTTGACTCTAGATCAAAACATATGACATACTTATGATGTGTCGTCTTGACTCTAGATTAAAACATATGACACACTCAAGGTGCATTGTCTTGACTTTAGATCAAAACATATGACAGACTTTCTGATGTATCGATGCTTCATCTTGACTCTAAGATTAAAACATACCATGACACTCACTGAGGTGTAATTGTCTTGACTCACTAACAACTCACATTAATTATTATCACTTGGTAACATTGAACAACACGTGTTATTAGTTGTTAAACTGTTTTTCCGTAAGGCCCATGGTATAGTATTTATGCTTTATATATATATATATATAAAACGATTAAGCGATACATTTGTTATATGCCTGTTGTATAAGTGGGACATTTGTAAATGGAGTGATTATACTGTACAAATAACTGTTTTAGCTTACATAACATAAGTACTTTAAGTATATTATATTTATATTGGGTATGTAATATCTTTAGTTTTTTTCTGCTCACCTTTAATCTAAAATAATTGTCAAATACTCACAAGTGTTTTAATTTTGAAATGTGCGTCGATTTCTGTGCTGAAGTTTAACGTCCATTATAATTTACTCTTAACTAATACCCAACCTATAAAGGAGCTTTGGTAAAATAGAACCTCACAACACAAAAATAAGGAAGATATTTATTTTCAGACTGAGAACTGGTTTGATTTGAATTTCACGTCAGTTCTACTCAAGGGCTATCTGCGCTAGCCGTCCCTAATTTAGTAGTGTAAGACTGGAGGGAAGACAACTAGTCATCACCTCCCACCGCCAACTCTTGGGATACTTTTTTTACCAACGAATAAAGGGATTGACCGTCACTTTATAACGCCCCCATGGCTGAAAGGGTGAGCATATTTGGTGTAATGGGATTCGAACGCGCGACTCTCAGAGTGCGAGTTGAGTGCCTTAACCCACCTGGCCATGTCAGGCCCAGATTGAGGAAAGAGTTAATTCATTTTCAGACTGTGATAGCCCAATATTGAGGAAATGGTGTGTTGTCGCTTACGTTTTGTGACTGTGCAATATATTCATTGAGGAAAGAATATATTTATTTTAGATTGTGATAGTGCAATATTGAAGAGATATAATAGCATGTTTAGGACAGTATACAATGAATAAAAACTACAAAACATTGTATTTAACTTATTGGCGATATATGACAATATTTTCTCTTGCTACTTGACGCCATCTGACCATGCACATTTCTGTTAACATTTTAAAATACAAATTTATTTTATTAAACTTTATGAAATGTGAAATATGTGTGTGTATACATACATATATATATATATATATATATATATATATATATATTAACACCTATTCTAGGAAGGAAAGGATATATGTTTTCAAGTACATATAAATAAATGTTTATTTATTAACTATTTTTTGAATATATATTTGAATATATAATGCACAGGAAATAAACATTTATTCTAAAGTGGATGTGTATTAGGGCCCTGAAGAGAGACGAGTCTGTCTTGGACATCAGGAATTTCTTTCTCTGAGTTTCCAATTCGTAAAGACTCCAAAATACAAACTTTTAAACCATATCATTAATTTACGAATCTTTGCCCATGAAGTTGTAGTGCATGTTTATACAACCCACAAACAAAGGTCAAAACTAGGAGGAAAAAATCAGGCCAGAACATTAAATATTTCAGTGAAGGATATATAATATGATTCAAATAAGAAAGGG
Organism: Tachypleus tridentatus; assembly: GCF_004210375.1. Classification (NCBI taxonomy): domain Eukaryota; kingdom Metazoa; phylum Arthropoda; class Merostomata; order Xiphosura; family Limulidae; genus Tachypleus; species Tachypleus tridentatus. The sequence continues at coordinate 5,722,095 of NC_134826.1, read as the reverse complement.
ACTCCTGAGTATAAAGTATTTTTTTTTAAATTATATTTACGGTTGGCATCCGGTTTCGGCAAGTTGCCAGCTTGAGGTATTTTCACTTGAATATTATAATCTTATCTTTGGTTTTATGTGGGGAAAAAAAGTACAATGATAATTTCAGAAGCATTACTGGATATGCTATTACTTAAATAACATTAAAAAACAATGTTTATGTAATATACATATATATATATCGTTTAGTGTTGGAACGTGATTGGATATCAAATTTCTTACTATGATGCAATATGTGACCTCCACAAGTAGTTAATGGTATAAAAACTGGTCAGTGATATAATAACGTCTATTTATCTGTAATTAAACAAAAGAAATATATTTAAAAAAACCTGCAAAAATAATGACTTATTTTGTAAATACATACTTAGCTTCTGTGTATATGTGAATGTATACGTAACTTATGTAAGCATGACAGTGATTTATGTGAAAATACTGGTGTCTCTCATAAACATGCCTGTAAGTCATGTAAACATGATTGTGATTCGTGCAAACATAATTGTTCGTGTAAATATGTATATATGAATGATTCTTTTGAATTTATACTTGATTTATTCAAATAGAACTGTGATTCGTGTAAACATTTTCGTGATTCATGTAAACTACCTGAAACACACCTGTGGCTCATGTACACATAACTTCTGTGATTCATGCAAAGATATACATTATATCTATAAACATATCCATGATACGTGTTTAGATTAACATGCACGATTCACCTGTAAATAAACAGAGAATTTCTGTAAATAGGGTTATATCATACACCTGTTAATAAACACATAGGTTTCATTTGTGTATAACGATTTTATACAAGTATCCTTCTAGTGTTTGTTTAATTTATAACAATTAGTACAAGTATCCTTCTAGTGTTTGTTTAATTTCGACAATTGGTACAAGTATCCTCTAGTGTTTGTTTAATTTATAACAATTAGTACAAGTATCCTTCTAGTGTTTGTTTAATTTATAACAATTAGTACAGGTATCCTTCTAGTGTTTTGCTTAATTTCCAACAATTAGTACAAGTACCCTTCTAGTGTTTGCTTAATTTTCAACAATTAGTACAAGTATCCTTCTAGTGTTTGTTTAAATTTCAAATTCAAGTACAAGTATCCTTCTAGTGTTTGCTTAATTTTCAACAATTAGTACAAGTATCCTTCTAGTGTTTCTTTAATTTATAACAATTATTACAAGTATCCTTCAAGTCTTTGTTTAATTTATAACAATTAGTACAAGTATCCTTCTAGTGTTTGTTTAATTTATAACAATTATTACAAGTATCCTTCTAGTGTTTGTTTAATTTATAACAATCAGTACAAATATCCTTCTAGTGTTTGTTTAAATTTCAACAATTAGTACAAGTATCCTTCTAGTGTTTCTTTAATTTATAACAATTATTACAAGTATCCTTCAAGTCTTTGTTTAATTTATAACAATTAGTACAAGTATCCTTCTAGTGTTTGTTTAATTTATAACAATTATTACAAGTATCCTTCTAGTGTTTGTTTAATTTTATAACAATCAGTACAAATATCCTTCTAGTGTTTGTTTAAATTTCAACAATTAGTACAAGTACCCTTCTAGTGTTTGCTTAATTTTCAACAATTAGTACAAGTATCCTTCTAGTGTTTTTTTAATTTATAACAATTATTACAAGTATCCTTCTAGTGTTTCTTTAATTTATAACAATTATTACAAGTATCCTTCAAGTCTTTGTTTAATTTATAACAATTAGTATAAGTATCCTTCTAGTGTTTGTTTAATTTATAACAATTATTACAAGTATCCTTCTAGTGTTTGTTTAATTTATAACAATCAGTACAAATATCATCCTTCTAGTGTTTGTTTAAATTTCAACAATTAGTACAAGTATCCTTCTAGTGTTTCTTTAATTTATAACAATTATTACAAGTATCCTTCTAGTGTTTGTTTAATTTATAACAATCAGTACAAATATCCTTCTAGTGTTTGTTTAAATTTCAACAATTAGTACAAGTATCCTTCTAGTGTTTGCTTAATTTTCAACAATTAGTACAAGTATCCTTCTAGTGTTTTTTAATTTATAAACTAATTATTACAAGTATCCTTCAAGTCTTTGTTTAATTTATAACAATTATTACAAGTATCCTTCTAGTGTTTGTTTAATTTATAACAATTATTACAAGTATCCTTCTAGTGTTTGTTTAATTTATAACAATCAGTACAAATATCCTTCTAGTGTTTGTTTAAATTTCAACAATTAGTACAAGTATCCTTCTAGTGTTTGCTTAATTTTCAACAATTAGTACAAGTATCCTTCAAGTCTTTGTTTAATTTATAACAATTATTACAAGTATCCTTCTAGTGTTTGTTTAATTTTCAACAATTAGTACAAGTATCCTTCTAGTGTTTCTTTAATTTATACAATTATTACAAGTATCCTTCAAGTCTTTGTTTAATTTATAACAATTAGTACAAGTATCCTTCTAGTGTTTGTTTAATTTATAACAATTATTACAAGTATCCTTCTAGTGTTTGTTTAATTTATAACAATCAGTACAAATATCCTTCTAGTGTTTGTTTAAATTTCAACAATTAGTACAAGTATCCTTCTAGTGTTTCTTTAATTTATAACAATTATTACAAGTATCCTTCAAGTCTTTTGTTTAATTTATAACAATTAGTACAAGTATCCTTCTAGTGTTTGTTTAATTTATAACAATTATTACAAGTATCCTTCTAGTGTTTGTTTAAATTTCAACAATTAGTACAAGTATCCTTCTAGTGTTTGCTTAATTTTCAACAATTAGTACAAGTATCCTTCAAGTCTTTGTTTAATTTATAACAATTAGTACAAGTATCCTTCTAGTGTTTGTTCAATTTATAACAATTATTACAAGTATCCTTCTAGTGTTTGTTTAATTTATAACAATCAGTACAAATATCCTTCTAGTGTTTCTTTAATTTATAACAATCAGTACAAGTATCCTTCTAGTGTTTGTTTAATTTATAACAATTATTACAAATATCCTTTTAGTGTTTGTTTAATTTATAACAATTAGTTCAAATATCCTTTTAGTGTTTGTTTAATTTATAACAATTATTACAAGTATCCTTCTAGTGTTTGTTTAATTTTCAACAATTAGTTCATGTTTCTTTCTCGTTTCAATACAAAGATTTAATGAACAGAATCTTGAGTTTAACCTACATAAAAATTTGTTTTCTAGCAAGCAACTTTTCTGGATTTGCTGTTTCGTTTCTAGAGCTCTAGTGATAGGAATCAAGTTTCTCCAGTCTCGTAACTTGGGATCTGTTCCATTTCCTGACCTCGAAGTACTTTAGTTTACTGACCTTACATTTTGAAGACTCTTATATAAAGGAATCGGGAAATAGTGACATTTAGGCAGAAAGGAAGATGCTCTATGGCTTATATTTCACTTCATTATCACTAATGTAAGTACATTATAACTGTTTCTCCATTCGATGATTTCCAACCGTGTTGTTAAATTAATAGCGTAGTAAAACACCATGTTTGTACTCATTACAATTACTGTTTAATAAAGGAAAACAGCCAATTCTCAACCAGTATCATTACTTGTGTAAAGCCCACAGAAAACAAAAAACACGCCCTGAGGAATTTTGTGTAAACAATAGTCGTTTGTTGTATAATGTCACCAAATCTTTTTAAAACAAATAAGCAAACAAAAACTCAGAATATGTATTCAAGAAACTGGTACAAATCATTTGAAAACAAAAATAAATCAAGTGAAAAACTCAAGAGATCAACAAACGTTCAATTGTCGGATTAATTGTTTGTTTGTTTTAGAATTTCGCGCAAAGCTATACGAAGGTTATCTGCGCTAGCCGTTCCTATCTTAGCAGTGTAAGACTAGATGAAAGGTAGCTAGTCATCACCACCCACCGCCAACTCTTGGGCTACTCTTTAACCACCGAATAGTGGGATTGACCGTCACATAATAACGCCCCCACGGCTGAAAGGGCGAGCATGTTTGGTGCTACGGGGATTCGAAACTGCAACCCTCAAATTACGCGTCGAACGCCTTAACCCAACTGGTCACGCCGGGCCTAGTCGGATTAATTACAATATTAACAAATGAAAAGAATAGAGTGAAATAATTCAAGAAAAAATGTATTGTTATTAATTTTGAATTTTTATTTACGTCACTAAAATGTGCATTGTAATTTCAGTGAATGACGTAGGACTAACCTTCAGACTTACAACAATACCTAACTTTGTTGTTGTTTAAATACAAAACCATAGCAGTCGTTTTATTGCTCAGCCTATGAGCAATATCCAGCCCTAATAATAGATAAGTGTTAGCTAACACTACTCGGCCTGTTAACAATATCCAGCCTTAATAGTAGATAAGTGTTAGCTAACACTACTCGGCCTGTTAACAATATCCAGCCCTAATAATAGATAAGTGTTAGCTAACACTACTCGGCCTGTTAACAATATCCAGCCCTAATAATAGATAAGTGTTAGCTAACACTACTCGGCCTGTTAACAATATCCAACCCTAATAATAGATAAGTATTAGCTAACACTACTCGGCCTGTTAACAATATCCAGCCCTAATAATAGATAAGTGTTAGCTAACACTACTCGGCCTGTTAACAATATCCAACCCTAATAATAGATAAGTGTTAGCTAACACTACCGGCCTGTTAACAATATCCAGCCATAGTAGCAGATAAACATTAACCATCAATAGTCGGTCTATTAACAATATCGAGCAGCAATTTTCTAAGTGTTTTTGTTTTTTTTTTTTGTATAACAAAGCCACATCGGTCTATCTGCTAAGTCCACGGAGGGGAATCGCACTCCTGATTTTAGCGTTGTAAATCCAGAGTCTTACCACTATACCAATGGGGGACAGTTTTCTAACAACAGTTTTTTACTATTATTTATGTAATACGTTTTCAAGATCACAATTCGCTGCGTAAGAAATCTAATTATCACCATTTGAAAATATAAAAAAGACAAAAGCTTGAGCAAAACATTTGTTCTAAAGGTAAATTTATAAATGAGAAAGATTTTTTATATCTTGAGTCGTTAATTCTCAGTTATATTCCACAGTTAATATTACTTCAGTTATATACAAACGATATTCAATAATGCTAAGTCTGATAATATTTTCCCAAGAATTTTAAAGGAGGTTAAGGATTAGATGTGCAAACCACTTCCCACTAATTTTTGTAAGTCCTTCAATATTTGGTGGATACCAGAGGACTGAATGTTAGCTAATGGATACCAGAGGACTGAATGTTAACTAATGTAATTCCTCTTTTCAAGGAAGGTGATAAAAATCATCCTAGTAATTATTTTCCAGTTGTGGGAAAGGTTTTGAAAGTCTGTTAAAAGATGCTTTGCAAAGTCATGTAATAAAGTTTATTATTTCATTAGATAATCAACATCGTATCACTATGAGAAGTTCTTGTTTTACAAATCTTTTGACATTCTTTGAAAATGTTGAACCATATGTAAGTGAGGATAAGGGTGTAGATTTGGTGTATCTGGATTTTCAAAAAACCTTTGACAAGGTGCTATATGAAAGTCTTGTAAAAATTGTCTCTATAGATGTTGGTGATAAGATAGTTGATTGGATAGAAGAGTGACTGGATGGAAAAAAACAACAGTGAGTTGTTATGGATGGAGTTTAGTCAAACTGAACTAATGTTACAAGTGGGGTACCTCAGGGCTCAGTCTTAGGACCTTTACACGTTTTATTTACATCAGTGACATATAAGAAGGAATGGCCAGTAACTTACTTAAACTTCTAGATGATTTAAAGTCTTGGGTGTCAGTGGCTGTGAAGAGGATGTTGCTTATTTACAAAAGGATTTAGATCATTTATTGATTTGGGCAAATAAATAGATTGGTTTTAATTATAATAAATGCAAGATAGTACGTGTGGTTATCATAACTTGAATTACAAGTTAAATTTGGGTGTAAAATAACCTTAAAAGTGTTATGAAAGAAAAGAATCTGGGTGTAATGGTTGATCATCTGGGTGTAATGGTTGATCAGTCTCTTAAGACATCCAGTCAGTGTGCTGTTGTTAGTGTTAGGGCAAGTAAACTTTAGATTGTATCTACACAAATATTGACTAGAAGTCTAAATAAGTTATAATTTAATTGTAAAGGTCACTGGCTAGGTTACATTTGGAATATTGTGTTCAGTCTTGGATTCCTCACCTTACATTGAATTCCTGGAAGGGTTCAGAGAAGTGTTACTTGAATGGTAGTAGAATGGATGGGTTGTCATATGAGGAGAGGTTAATATCTCTCAAATCCTTTTTATTGAAAATCGAAGAAGATTGTGGTGTTTAAGCTGACACAAGTAGGTAGGGTACGAATCATCTTCAACAAAGAAACTTTTATTTTTTTGACAGGGTGGTAGGCTAGTGGAACCGTTTGCCTGGGAATGTTGTGGAGACAGTACTTAAGAGAAAACTTGAGAAGAATATCAATGATAAGGGCTGGCTATAACAATTTTTATAAAGTTATTTATTCAATAGATTTAGTTTCGTTTAGGGAATAGGAGAAGCAAGATGGTCCAATAAATTCTTTCTTGTCTCTAAACATTATGTTATGTTATTAACCATATCTAGTTATAGTGACAAAAATACACGATTCAATAATATAAGGCACATTAAGAATATTCAATTATAGTAATTTATAAACAATATTAAATAACAAAAGGTCTATTAACAATCACCAGCTATAGTAATATATAAACAATATTAAATAACAAAAGGTCTATTAACAATAACCAGCTAGTGTAATTTATAAACAATATTAAATAACAAAAGGTCTATTAACAATATTCAGGTATAGTAATATATAAACAATATTAAATAACAAAAGGTCTATTAACAATAACCAGCTATAGTAATTTACAAACAATACTAAATAACAAAAGGTCTATTAACAATAACCAGCTATAGTAATTTACAAACAATACTAAATAACAAAAGGTCTATTAACAATAACCAGCTATAGCAACATATAAACAATATTCAATAACAAAAGGTCTATTAACAATAACTGGCTATAGTAATATATAAACAATATTAAATAACAAAAGGTCTATTAACAATCACCAGCTATAGTAATTTATAAACAATATTAAATAACAAAAGGTCTATTAACAATAACCAGCTATAGTAATATATAAACATTATTAAATAACAAAAGGTCACTTAACAATAACCAGCTATTGTAATTTATAAACAATATTAAATAACAAAAGGTCTATTAACAATATTCAGCTATAGTAATATATAAACAATATTAAATAACAAAAGGTCTATTGACAATAACCAGCTATAGTAATATATAAACATTATTAAATAACAAAAGGTCAATTAACAATAACTAGCTATTGTAATTTATAAACAATATTAAATAATAAAAGGTGTATTAATAATAACCAGCTATAGTAATATATAAACATTATTAAATAACAAAAGGTCAATTAACAATAACTAGCTATTGTAATTTACAAACAATATTAAATAACAAAAGGTCTATTAACAATCACCAGCTATAGTAATTTATAAACAATATTAAATAACAAAAGGTCTATTAACAATAACCAGCTATAGTAATTTACAAACAATACTAAATAACAAAAGGTCTATTAAAAATAACCAGCTATAGCAACATATAAACAATATTTAATAAAAAAGGTCTATTAACAATAACCAGCTATTGTAATTTATAAACAATATTAAATAACAAAAGGTCTATTAACAATATTCAGCTATAGTAATATATAAACAATATTAAATAACAAAAGGTCTATTAACAATAACCAGCTATAGTAATATATAAACAATATTAAATAACAAAAGGTCTATTAACAATAACCAGCTATAGTAATTGATAAACAATACTAAACAACAAAAGGTCTATTAACAATAACCAGCTATAGTAATATATAAACATTATTAAATAACAAAAGGTCAATTAACAATAACTAGCTATTGTAATTTACAAACAATATTAAATAACAAAAGGTCTATTAACAATCACCAGCTATAGTAATTTATAAACAATATTAAATAACAAAAGGTCTATTAACAATAACCAGCTATAGTAATTTATAAACAATACTAAATAACAAAAGGTCTATTAACAATATTCAGCTATAGTAATATATAAACAATATTAAATAACAAAAGGTCTATTGACAATAACCAGCTATAGTAATTTACAAACAATACTAAATAACAAAAGGTCTATTAACAATAACCAGCTATAGTAATTTATAAACAATATTAGATAACAAAAGTTCTATTAACAATAACCAGCTATAGTAATATATAAACATTATTAAATAACAAAAGGTCAATTAACAATAACCAGCTATTGTAATTTATAAACAATATTAAATAACAAAAGGTCTATTAACAATATTCAGCTATAGTAATATATAAACAATATTAAATAACAAAAGGTCTATTGACAATAACCAGCTATAGTAATTTACAAACAATACTAAATAACAAAAGGTGTATTAACAATAACCAGCTATAGTAATTTACAAACAATACTAAATAACAAAAGGTCTATTAACAATAACCAGCTATAGCAACATATAAACAATATTTAATAAAAAAGGTCTATTAACAATAACCAGCTATTGTAATTTATAAACAATATTAAATAACAAAAGGTCTATTAACAATATTCAGCTATAGTAATATATAAACAATATTAAATAACAAAAGGTCTATTAACAATAACCAGCTATAGTAATATATAAACAATATTAAATAACAAAAGGTCTATTAACAATAACCAGCTATAGCAACATATAAACAATATTAAATAACAAAAGGTCTATTAACAATAACTGGCTATAGTAATATATAAACAATATTAAATAACAAAAGGTCTATTAACAATAACCAGCTATAGTAATATATAAACATTATTAAATAACAAAAGGTCAATTAATAATAACCAGCTATTGTAATTTATAAACAATATTAAATAACAAAAGGTCTATTAACAATATTCAGCTATAGTAATATATAAACAATATTAAATAACAAAAGGTCTATTGACAATAACCAGCTATAGTAATTTACAAACAATACTAAATAACAAAAGGTCTATTAACAATAACCAGCTATAGTAATTTACAAACAATACTAAATAACAAAAGGTCTATTAACAATAACCAGCTAAAGGAACATATAAACAATATTTAATAAAAAAGGTCTATTAACAATAACTAGCTATAGTAATATATTAAACAATATTAAATAACAAAGGTCTATTAACAATCACCAACTATAGTAATTTATAAACAATATTAAATAACAAAAGGTCTATTGACAATAACCAGCTATAGTAATATATAAACAATATTAAATAACAAAAGGTCTATTAACAATAACCAGCTATAGTAATATATAAACAATATTAAATAACAAAAGGTGTATTAACAATAACCAGTTATAGTAATTTATAAACAATATTAAATAACAAAAGGTCTATTAACAATAACTAGCTATAGTAATATATAAATATTATTAAATAACAAAAGGTCAATTAACAATAACTAGCTATTGTAATTTATAAACAATATTAAATAACAAAAGGTGTATTAACAATAACCAGTTATAGTAATTTATAAACAATATTAAATAACAAAAGGTCTATTAACAATAACTAGCTATAGTAATATATAAATATTATTAAATAACAAAAGGTCAATTAACAATAACTAGCTATTGTAATTTATAAACAATATTAAATAACAAAAGGTGTATTAATAATAACCAGTTATAGTAATATATAAACAATATTAAATAACAAAATATCTATTAACAATAACCAGCTATAGTAATATATAAACATTATTAAATAACAAAAGGTCAATTAACAATAACCAGCTATTGTAATTTATAAACAATATTAAATAACAAAAGGTCTATTAACAATATTCAGCTATAGTAATATATAAACAATATTAATAAACAAAAGGTCTATTGACAATAACCAGCTATAGTAATATATAAACATTATTAAATAACAAAAGGTCAATTAACAATAACTAGCTATTGTAATTTATAAACAATATTAAATAACAAAAGGTGTATTAATAATACCCAGTTATAGTAATATATAAACAATATTAAATAACAAAATATCTATTAACAATAACCAGCTATAGTAATATATAAACATTATTAAATAACAAAAGGTCAATTAACAATAACTAGCTATTGTAATTTATAAACAATATTAAATAACAAAAGGTCTATTAACAATCACCAGCTATAGTAATTTATAAACAATATTAAATAACAAAAGGTCTATTAACAATAACCAGCTATAGTAATTTACAAACAATACTAAATAACAAAAGGTCTATTAAAAATAACCAGCTATAGCAACATATAAAAAATATTTAATAAAAAAAGGTCTATTAACAATAACCAGCTATTGTAATTTATAAACAATATTAAATAAAAAAGGTCTATTAACAATATTCAGCTATAGTAATATATAAACAATATTAAATAACAAAAGGTCTATTAACAATAACCAGCTATAGTAATATATAAACAATATTAAATAACAAAAGGTCTATTAACAATAACCAGCTATAGTAATTTATAAACAATACTAAATAACAAAAGGTCTATTAACAATATTCAGCTATAGTAATATATAAACAATATTAAATAACAAAAGGTCTATTAACAATAACCAGCTATAGTAATTTACAAACAATACTAAATAACAAAAGGTCTATTAACAATAACCAGCTATAGCAACATATAAACAATATTAAATAACAAAAGGTCTATTAACAATAACTGGCTATAGTAATATATAAACAATATTAAATAACAAAAGGTCTATTAACAATAACCAGCTATAGTAATATATAAACATTATTAAATAACAAAAGGTCAATTAACAATAACCAGCTATTGTAATTTATAAACAATATTAAATAACAAAAGGTCTATTAACAATATTCAGCTATAGTAATATATAAACAATATTAAATAACAAAAGGTCTATTGACAATAACCAGCTATAGTAATTTACAAACAATACTAAATAACAAAAGGTCTATTAACAATAACCAGCTATAGTAATTTACAAACAATACTAAATAACAAAAGGTCTATTAACAATAACCAGCTAAAGCAACATATAAACAATATTTAATAAAAAAGGTCTATTAACAATAACTAGCTATAGTAATATATAAACAATATTAAATAACAAAAGGTCTATTAACAATAACCAGCTATAGTAATATATAAACAATATTAAATAACAAAAGGTCTATTAACAATAACCAGCTACAGTAATTTATAAACAATATTAAATAACAAAAGGTCTATTGACAATAACCAGCTATAGTAATATATAAACAATATTAAATAACAAAAGGTCTATTAACAATAACCAGCTATAGTAATATATAAACAATATTAAATAACAAAAGGTCTATTAACAATATTCAGCTATAGTAATATATAAACAATATTAAATAACAAAAGGTCTATTAACAATAACCAGCTATAGTAATATATAAACAATATTAAATAACAAAAGGTCTATTAACAATAACCAGCTATAGTAATTGATAAACAATACTAAACAACAAAAGGTCTATTAACAATAACCAGCTATAGTAATATATAAACATTATTAAATAACAAAAGGTCAATTAACAATAACTAGCTATTGTAATTTACAAACAATATTAAATAACAAAAGGTCTATTAACAATCACCAGCTATAGTAATTTATAAACAATATTAAATAACAAAAGGTCTATTAACAATAACCAGCTATAGTAATTTATAAACAATACTAAATAACAAAAGGTCTATTAACAATATTCAGCTATAGTAATATATAAACAATATTAAATAACAAAAGGTCTATTGACAATAACCAGCTATAGTAATTTACAAACAATACTAAATAACAAAAGGTCTATTAACAATAACCAGCTATAGTAATTTATAAACAATATTAAATAACAAAAGTTCTATTAACAATAACCAGCTATAGTAATATATAAACATTATTAAATAACAAAAGGTCAATTAACAATAACCAGCTATTGTAATTTATAAACAATATTAAATAACAAAAGGTCTATTAACAATATTCAGCTATAGTAATATATAAACAATATTAAATAACAAAGGTCTATTGACAATAACCAGCTATAGTAATTTACAAACAATACTAAATAACAAAAGGTGTATTAACAATAACCAGCTATAGTAATTTACAAACAATACTAAATAACAAAAGGTCTATTAACAATAACCAGCTATAGCAACATATAAACAATATTTAATAAAAAAGGTCTATTAACAATAACCAGCTATTGTAATTTATAAACAATATTAAATAACAAAAGGTCTATTAACAATATTCAGCTATAGTAATATATAAACAATATTAAATAACAAAAGGTCTATTAACAATAACCAGCTATAGTAATATATAAACAATATTAAATAACAAAAGGTCTATTAACAATAACCAGCTATAGCAACATATAAACAATATTAAATAACAAAAGGTCTATTAACAATAACCAGCTATAGTAATATATAAACATTATTAAATAACAAAAGGTCAATTAATAATAACCAGCTATTGTAATTTATAAACAATATTAAATAACAAAAGGTCTATTAACAATATTCAGCTATAGTAATATATAAACAATATTAAATAACAAAAGGTCTATTGACAATAACCAGCTATAGTAATTTACAAACAATACTAAATAACAAAAGGTCTATTAACAATAACCAGCTATAGTAATTTACAAACAATACTAAATAACAAAAGGTCTATTAACAATAACCAGCTAAAGGAACATATAAACAATATTTAATAAAAAAGGTCTATTAACAATAACTAGCTATAGTAATATATAAACAATATTAAATAACAAAAGGTCTATTAACAATCACCAACTATAGTAATTTATAAACAATATTAAATAACAAAAGGTCTATTGACAATAACCAGCTATAGTAATATATAAACAATATTAAATAACAAAAGGTCTATTAACAATAACCAGCTATAGTAATATATAAACAATATTAAATAACAAAAGGTGTATTAACAATAACTAGTTATAGTAATTTATAAACAATATTAAATAACAAAAGGTCTATTAACAATAACTAGCTATAGTAATATATAAATATTATTAAATAACAAAAGGTCAATTAACAATAACTAGCTATTGTCATTTATAAACAATATTAAATAACAAAAGGTGTATTAACAATAACCAGTTATAGTAATTTATAAACAATATTAAATAACAAAAGGTCTATTAACAATAACTAGCTATAGTAATATATAAATATTATTAAATAACAAAAGGTCAATTAACAATAACTAGCTATTGTAATTTATAAACAATATTAAATAACAAAAGGTGTATTAATAATAACCAGTTATAGTAATATATAAACAATATTAAATAACAAAATATCTATTAACAATAACCAGCTATAGTAATATATAAACATTATTAAATAACAAAAGGTCAATTAACAATAACCAGCTATTGTAATTTATAAACAATATTAAATAACAAAAGGTCTATTAACAATATTCAGCTATAGTAATATATAAACAATATTAAATAACAAAAGGTCTATTGACAATAACCAGCTATAGTAATATATAAACATTATTAAATAACAAAAGGTCAATTAACAATAACTAGCTATTGTAATTTATAAACAATATTAAATAACAAAAGGTGTATTAATAATACCCAGTTATAGTAATATATAAACAATATTAAATAACAAAATATCTATTAACAATAACCAGCTATAGTAATATATAAACATTATTAAATAACAAAAGGTCAATTAACAATAACTAGCTATTGTAATTTATAAACAATATTAAATAACAAAAGGTCTATTAACAATAACTAGCTATAGTAATTTACAAACAATACTAAATAACAAAAGGTCTATTAAAAATAACCAGCTATAGCAACATATAAACAATATTTAATAAAAAAGGTCTATTAACAATAACCAGCTATTGTAATTTATAAACAATATTAAATAACAAAAGGTCTATTAACAATATTCAGCTATAGTAATATATAAACAATATTAAATAACAAAAGGTCTATTAACAATAACCAGCTATAGTAATATATAAACAATATTAAATAACAAAAGGTCTAGTAACAATAACCAGCTATAGTAATTTATAAACAATACTAAATAACAAAAGGTCTATTAACAATATTCAGCTATAGTAATTTATAAACAATACTAAATAACAAAAGGTCTATTAACAATATTCAGCTATAGTAATATATAAACAATATTAAATAACAAAAGGTCTATTAACAATAACCAGCTATAGTAATTTACAAACAATATTAAATAACAAAAGGTCTATTAACAATAACTGGCTATAGTAATATATAAACAATATTAAATAACAAAAGGTCTATTAACAATAACCAGCTATAGTAATATATAAACATTATTAAATAACAAAAGGTCAATTAACAATAACCAGCTATTGTAATTTATAAACAATATTAAATAACAAAAGGTCTATTAACAATATTCAGCTATAGTAATATATAAACAATATTAAATAACAAAAGGTCTATTGACAATAACCAGCTATAGTAATTTACAAACAATACTAAATAACAAAAGGTCTATTAACAATAACCAGCTATAGTAATTTACAAACAATACTAAATAACAAAAGGTCTATTAACAATAACCAGCTAAAGCAACATATAAACAATATTTAATAAAAAAGGTCTATTAACAATAACTAGCTATAGTAATATATAAACAATATTAAATAACAAAAGGTCTATTAACAATAACCAGCTATAGTAATATATAAACAATATTAAATAACAAAAGGTCTATTAACAATAACCAGCTTCAGTAATTTATAAACAATATTAAATAACAAAAGCTCTATTGACAATAACCAGCTATAGTAATATATAAACAATATTAAATAACAAAAGGTCTATTAACAATAACCAGCTATAGTAATATATAAACAATATTAAATAAAAAAAGGTGTATTAACAATAACCAGTTATAGTAATTTATAAACATTATTAAATAACAAAAGGTCAATTAACAATAACTAGCTATTGTAATTTATAAACAATATTAAATAACAAAAGGTGTATTAATAATAACCAGTTATAGTAATATATAAACAATATTAAATAACAAAATATCTATTAACAATAACCAGCTATAGTAATATATAAACAATATTAAATAACAAAAGGTCTATTAACAATAACCAGCTATAGTAATATATAAACATTATTAAATAACAAAAGGTCAATTAACAATAACCAGCTATTGTAATTTACAAACAATATTAAATAACAAAAGGTCTATTAACAATCACCAGCTATAGTAATTTATAAACAATATTAAATAACAAAAGGTCTATTAACAATAACCAGCTACAGTAATTCATAAACAATACTAAATAACAAAAGGTCTATTAACAATATTCAGCTATAGTAATATATAAACAATATTAAATAACAAAAGGTCTATTGACAATAACCAGCTATAGTAATTTACAAACAATACTAAATAACAAAAGGTCTATTAACAATAACCAGCTATAGTAATTTATAAACAATATTAAATAACAAAAGGTCTATTAACAATAACCAGCTATAGTAATATATAAACATTATTAAATAACAAAAGGTCAATTAACAATAACCAGCTATTGTAATTTATAAACAATATTAAATAACAAAAGGTCTATTAACAATATTCAGCTATAGTAATATATAAACAATATTAAATAACAAAAGGTCTATTGACAATAACCAGCTATAGTAATTTACAAACAATACTAAATAACAAAAGGTGTATTAACAATACCAGCTATAGTAATTTACAAACAATACTAAATAACAAAAGGTCTATTAACAATAACCAGCTATAGCAACATATAAACAATATTTAATAAAAAAGGTCTATTAACAATAACCAGCTATTGTAATTTATAAACAATATTAAATAACAAAAGGTCTATTAACAATATTCAGCTATAGTAATATATAAAAAATATTAAATAACAAAAGGTCTATTAACAATAACCAGCTATAGTAATATATAAACAATATTAAATAACAAAAGGTCTATTAACAATAACCAGCTATAGTAATTTATAAACAATACTAAATAACAAAAGGTCTATTAACAATAACCAGCTATAGCAACATATAAACAATATTAAATAACAAAAGGTCTATTAACAATAACTGGCTATAGTAATATATAAACAATATTAAATAACAAAAGGTCTATTAACAATAACCAGCTATAGTAATATATAAACATTATTAAATAACAAAAGGTCAATTAATAATAACCAGCTATTGTAATTTATAAACAATATTAAATAACAAAAGGTCTATTAACAATATTCAGCTATAGTAATATATAAACAATATTAAATAACAAAAGGTCTATTGACATTAACCAGCTATAGTAATTTACAAACAATACTAAATAACAAAAGGTCTATTAACAATAACCAGCTAAAGGAACATATAAACAATATTTAATAAAAAAGGTCTATTAACAATAACTAGCTATAGTAATATATAAACAATATTAAATAACAAAAGGTCTATTAACAATCACCAACTATAGTAATTTATAAACAATATTAAATAACAAAAGGTCTATTAACAATAACCAGTTATAGTAATTTATAAACAATATTAAATAAAAGGTCTTTTAACAATAATCAGCTATAGTAATATATAAACAATATTAAATAACAAAAGGTCTATTAACAATAACCAGCTATAGTAATTTATAAACAATATTAAATAACAAAAGGTCTATTGACAATAACCAGCTATAGTAATATATAAACAATATTAAATAACAAAAGGTCTATTAACAATAACCAGCTATAGTAATATATAAACAATATTAAATAACAAAAGGTGTATTAACAATAACCAGTTATAGTAATTTATAAACAATATTAAATAACAAAAGGACTATTAACAATAACTAGCTATAGTAATATATAAATATTATTAAATAACAAAAGGTCAATTAACAATAACTAGCTATTGTAATTTATAAACAATATTAAATAACAAAAGGTCTATTAACAATATTCAGCTATAGTAATATATAAACAATATTAAATAACAAAAGGTCTATTAACAATAACCAGCTATAGTAATATATAAAGAATATTAAATAACAAAAGGTCTATTAACAATAACCAGCTATAGTAATTTATAAACAATATTAAATAACAAAAGGTCTATTAACAATCACCAGCTATAGTAATATATAAACATTATTAAATAACAAAAGGTCTATTAACAATAACCAGCTATAGCAACATATAAACAATATTTAATAAAAAAGGTCTATTAACAATAACCAGCTATTGTAATTTATAAACAATATTAAATAACAAAAGGTCTATTAACAATATTCAGCTATAGTAATATATAAACAATATTAAATAACAAAAGGTCTATTAACAATAACCAGCTATAGTAATATATAAACAATATTAAATAACAAAAGGTCTATTAACAATAACCAGCTATAGTAATTTATAAACAATATTAAATAACAAAAGGTCTATTGACAATAACCAGCTATAGTAATATATAAACAATATTAAATAACAAAAGGTCTATTAACAATAACCAGCTATAGTAATATATAAACAATATTAAATAACAAAAGGTGTATTAACAATAACCAGTTAGAGTAATTTATAAACAATATTAAATAACAAAAGGTCTATTAACATATTCAGCTATAGTAATATATAAACAATATTAAATAACAAAAGGTCTATTAACAATAACCAGCTATAGTAATTTACAAACAATACTAAATAACAAAGGTCTATTAACAATAACCAGCTATAGCAACATATAAACAATATTAAATAACAAAAGGTCTATTAACAATAACTGGCTATAGTAATATATAAACATTATTAAATAACAAAAGGTCAATTAACAATAACCAGCTATTGTAAGTTATAAACAATATTAAATAACAAAAGGTCTATTAACAATATTCAGCTATAGTAATATATAAACAATATTAAATAACAAAAGGTCTATTAACAATAACCAGCTATAGTAATATATAAACAATATAAAATAACAAAAGGTGTATTAACAATAACCAGTTATAGTAATTTATAAACAATATTAAATAACAAAAGGTCTATTAACAATAACTAGCTATAGTAATATATAAACATTATTAAATAACAAAAGGTCAATTAACAATAACTAGCTATTGTAATTTATAAACAATATTAAATAACAAAAGGTGTATTAATAATAACCAGTTATAGTAATATATAAACAATATTAAATAACAAAATATCTATTAACAATAACCAGCTATAGTAATATATAAACAATATTAAATAACAAAAGGTCTATTAACAATAACCAGCTATAGTAATATATAAACATTATTAAATAACAAAAGGTTAATTAACAATAACTAGCTATTGTAATTTACAAACAATATTAAATAACAAAAGGTCTATTAACAATCACCAGCTATAGCAATTTATAAACAATATTAAATAACAAAAGGTCTATTAACAATAACCAGCTATAGTAATTTATAAACAATACTAAATAACAAAAGGTCTATTAACAATATTCAGCTATAGTAATATATAAACAATATTAAATAACAAAAGGTCTATTGACAATAACCAGCTATAGTAATTTACAAACAATACTAAATAACAAAAGGTCTATTAACAATAACCAGCTATAGTAATTTATAAACAATATTAAATAACAAAAGGTCTATTAACAATAACCAGCTATAGTAATTTATAAACAATATTAAATAACAAAAGGTCTATTAACAATAACCAGTTATAGTAATTTATAAACAATATTAAATAAAAGGTCTTTTAACAATAATCAGCTATAGTAATATATAAACAATATTAAATAACAAAAGGTCTATTAACAATAACCAGCTATAGTAATTTATAAACAATATTAAATAACAAAAGGTCTATTGACAATAACCAGCTATAGTAATATATAAACAATATTAAATAACAAAAGGTCTATTAACAATAACCAGCTATAGTAATATATAAACAATATTAAATAACAAAAGGTGTATTAACAATAACCAGTTATAGTAATTTATAAACAATATTAAATAACAAAAGGACTATTAACAATAACTAGCTATAGTAATATATAAATATTATTAAATAACAAAAGGTCAATTAACAATAACTAGCTATTGTAATTTATAAACAATATTAAATAACAAAAGGTCTATTAACAATATTCAGCTATAGTAATATATAAACAATATTAAATAACAAAAGGTCTATTAACAATAACCAGCTATAGTAATATATAAAGAATATTAAATAACAAAAGGTCTATTAACAATAACCAGCTATAGTAATTTATAAACAATATTAAATAACAAAAGGTCTATTAACAATAACCAGCTATAGCAACATATAAACAATATTTAATAAAAAAGGTCTATTAACAATAACCAGCTATTGTAATTTATAAACAATATTAAATAACAAAAGGTCTATTAACAATAACCAGCTATAGCAACATATAAACAATATTTAATAAAAAAGGTCTATTAACAATAACCAGCTATTGTAATTTATAAATAATATTAAATAACAAAAGGTCTATTAACAATAACCAGCTATTGTAATTTATAAATAATATTAAATAACAAAAGGTCTATTAACAATATTCAGCTATAGTAATATATAAACAATATTAAATAACAAAAGGTCTATTAACAATAACTGGCTATAGTAATATATAAAAATATTAAATAACAAAAGGTCTATTAACAATAACCAGCTATAGTAATTTATAAACAATACTAAATAACAAAAGGTCTATTAACAATATTCAGCTATAGTAATATATAAACAATATTAAATGACAAAAGGTCTATTAACAATAACCAGCTATAGTAATTTATAAACAATACTAAATAACAAAAGGTCTATTAACAATAACCAGCTATAGCAACATATAAACAATATTAAATAACAAAAGGTCTATTAACAATAACTGGCTATAGTAATATATAAACAATATTAAATAACAAAAGGTCTATTAACAATAACCAGCTATAGTAATATATAAACATTATTAAATAACAAAAGGTCAATTAATAATAACCAGCTATTGTAATTTATAAACAATATTAAATAACAAAAGGTCTATTAACAATATTCAGCTATAGTAATATATAAACAATATTAAATAACAAAAGGTCTATTGACAATAACCAGCTATAGTAATTTACAAACAATACTAAATAACAAAAGGTCTATTATCAATAACCAGCTATAGTAATTTACAAACAATACTAAATAACAAAAGGTCTATTAACAATAACCAGCTAAAGCAACATATAAACAATATTTAATAAAAAAGGTCTATTAACAATAACTAGCAATAGTAATATATAAACAATATTAAATAACAAAAGGTCTATTAACAATCACCAACTATAGTAATTTATAAACAATATTAAATAACAAAAGGTCTATTAACAATAACCAGTTATAGTAATTTATAAACAATATTAAATAAAAGGTCTTTTAACAATAATCAGCTATAGTAATATATAAACAATATTAAATAACAAAAGGTCTATTAACAATAACCAGCTATAGTAATTTATAAACAATATTAAATAACAAAAGGTCTATTGACAATAACCAGCAATAGTAATATATAAACAATATTAAATAACAAAAGGTGTATTAACAATAACCAGCTATAGTAATATATAAACAATATTAAATAACAAAAGGTGTATTAACAATAACCAGTTATAGTAATTTATAAACAATATTAAATAACAAAAGGTCTATTAACATTAACTAGGTATAGTAATATATAAATATTATTAAATAACAAAAGGTCAATTAACAATAACTAGCTATTGTAATTTATAAGCAATATTAAATAACAAAAGGTCTATTAACAATATTCAGCTATAGTAATATATAAACAATATTAAATAACAAAAGGTCTATTAACAATAACCAGCTATAGTAATATATAAACAATATTAAATAACAAAAGGTCTATTAACAATAACCAGCTATAGTAATTTATAAACAATATTAAATAACAAAAGGTCTATTGACAATAACCAGCTATAGTAATTTACAAACAATACTAAATAACAAAAGGTCTATTAACAATAACCAGCTAAAGCAACATATAAACAATATTTAATAAAAAAGGTCTATTTACAATAACTAGCTATAGTAATATATAAACAATATTAAATAACAAAAGGTCTATTAACAATAACCAGCTATAGTAATTTATAAACAATACTAAATAACAAAAGGTCTATTAACAATAACCAGCTATAGCAACATGTAAACAATATTAAATAACAAAAGGTCTATTAACAATAACCAGCTATAGCAACATATAAACAATATTAAATAACAAAAGGTCTATTAACAATAACCAGCTATAGTAATATATAAACATTATTAAATAACAAAAGGTCAATTAACAATATTCAGCTATAATAATATATAAACAACATTAAATAACAAAAGGTCTATTAACAATAACCAGCTATAGTAATATATAAACAATATTAAATAACAAAAGGTCTATTAACAATAACCAGCTATAGTAATTTATAACCAATATTAAATAACAAAAGGTCTATTAACAATAACCAGCTATAGTAATATATAAACAATATTTAATAACAAAAGGTGTATTAACAATAACCAGTTATAGTAATTTATAAACAATATTAAATAACAAAAGGTCTATTAACAATAACCCGCTATAGTAATTTATAAACAATACTAAATAACAAAAGGTCTATTAACAATATTCAGCTATTGTAATTTATAAACAATATTAAATAACAAAAGGTGTATTAATAATAACCAGTTATAGTAATATATAAACAATATTAAATAACAAAATATCTATTAACAATCACCAGCTATAGTAATTTATAAACAATATTCAATAACAAAAGGTCTATTAACAATAACCAGCTATAGTAATATATAAACAATATTAAATAACAAAAGGTCTATTAACAATAACCAGCTATAGTAATTTATAAACAATACTAAATAACAAAAGGTCTATTAACAATAACCAGCTATAGCAACATATAAACAATATTTAATAAAAAAGGTCTATTAACAATAACTGGCTATAGTAATATATAAACAATATTAAATAACAAAAGGTCTATTAACAATAACCAGCTATAGTAATATATAAACATTATTAAATAACAAAAGGTCAATTAACAATAACCAGCTATTGTAAGTTATAAACAATATTAAATAACAAAAGGTCTATTAACAATATTCAGCTATAGTAATATATAAACAATATTAAATAACAAAAGGTCTATTGACAATAACCAGCTATAGTAATTTACAAACAATACTAAATAACAAAAGGTCTATTAACAATAACCAGCTAAAGCAACATATAAACAATATTTAATAAAAAAGGTCTATTAACAATAACTAGCTATAGTAATATATAAACAATATTAAATAACAAAAGGTCTATTAACAATCACCAGCTATAGTAATTTATAAACAATATTAAATAACAAAAGGTCTATTAACAATAACCAGCTATAGTAATATATAAACAATATTAAATAACAAAAGGTCTATTAACAATAACCAGCTATAGTAATTTATAAACAATACTAAATAACAAAAGGTCTATTAACAATAACCAGCTATAGCAACATATAAACAATATTTAATAAAAAAGGTCTATTAACAATAACTGGCTATAGTAATATATAAACAATATTAAATAACAAAAGGTCTATTAACAATAACCAGCTATAGTAATATATAAACATTATTAAATAACAAAAGGTCAATTAACAATTACCAGCTATTGTAAGTTATAAACAATATTAAATAACAAAAGGTCTATTAACAATATTCAGCTATAGTAATATATAAACAATATTAAATTACAAAAGGTCTATTGACAATAACCAGCTATAGTAATTTACAAACAATACTAAATAACAAAAGGTCTATTAACAATAACCAGCTAAAGCAACATATAAACAATATTTAATAAAAAAGGTCTATTAACAATAACTAGCTATAGTAATATATAAACAATATTAAATAACAAAAGGTCTATTAACAATAACCAGCTATAGTAATTTATAAACAATATTAAATAACAAAAGGTCTATTAACAATAACTAGCCATAGTAATATATAAACATTATTAAATAACAAAAGGTCAATTAACAATAACTAGCTATTGTAATTTATAAACAATATTAAATAACAAAAGGTGTATTAATAATAACCAGTTATAGTAATATATAAACAATATTAAATAACAAAAGGTGGATTAACAATAACCAGCTATAGTAATATATAAACAATATTAAATAACAAAAGGTGTATTAACAATAACCAGTTATAGTAATTTATAAACAATATTAAATAACAAAAGGTCTATTAACATTAACTAGGTATAGTAATATATAAATATTATTAAATAACAAAAGGTCAATTAACAATAACTAGCTATTGTAATTTATAAGCAATATTAAATAACAAAAGGTCTATTAACAATATTCAGCTATAGTAATATATAAACAATACTAAATAACAAAAGGTCTATTAACAATAACCAGCTATAGTAATATATAAACAATATTTAATAACAAAAGGTGTATTAACAATAACCAGTTATAGTAATTTATAAACAATATTAAATAACAAAAGGTCTATTAACAATAACCCGCTATAGTAATTTATAAACAATACTAAATAACAAAAGGTCTATTAACAATATTCAGCTATTGTAATTTATAAACAATATTAAATAACAAAAGGTGTATTAATAATAACCAGTTATAGTAATATATAAACAATATTAAATAACAAAATATCTATTAACAATCACCAGCTATAGTAATTTATAAACAATATTCAATAACAAAAGGTCTATTAACAATAACCAGCTATAGTAATATATAAACAATATTAAATAACAAAAGGTCTATTAACAATAACCAGCTATAGTAATTTATAAACAATACTAAATAATAAAAGGTCTATTAACAATAACCAGCTATAGCAACATATAAACAATATTTAATAAAAAAGGTCTATTAACAATAACTGGCTATAGTAATATATAAACAATATTAAATAACAAAAGGTCTATTAACAATAACCAGCTATAGTAATATATAAACATTATTAAATAACAAAAGGTCAATTAACAATAACCAGCTATTGTAAATTATAAACAATATTAAATAACAAAAGGTCTATTAACAATATTCAGCTATAGTAATATATAAACAATATTAAATAACAAAAGGTCTATTGACAATAACCAGCTATAGTAATTTACAAACAATACTAAATAACAAAAGGTCTATTAACAATAACCAGCTAAAGCAACATATAAACAATATTTAATAAAAGGTCTATTAACAATAACTAGCTATAGTAATATATAAACAATATTAAATAACAAAAGGTCTATTAACAATCACCAGCTATAGTAATTTATAAACAATATTAAATAACAAAAGGTCTATTAACAATAACCAGCTATAGTAATATATAAACAATATTAAATAACAAAAGGTCTATTAACAATAACCAGCTATAGTAATTTATAAACAATACTAAATAACAAAAGGTCTATTAACAATAACCAGCTATAGCAACATATAAACAATATTTAATAAAAAAGGTCTATTAACAATAACTGGCTATAGTAATATATAAACAATATTAAATAACAAAAGGTCTATTAACAATAACCAGCTATAGTAATATATAAACATTATTAAATAACAAAAGGTCAATTAACAATAACCAGCTATTGTAAGTTATAAACAATATTAAATAACAAAAGGTCTATTAACAATATTCAGCTATAGTAATATATAAACAATATTAAATAACAAAAGGTCTATTGACAATAACCAGCTATAGTAATTTACAAACAATACTAAATAACAAAAGGTCTATTAACAATAACCAGCTAAAGCAACATATAAACAATATTTAATAAAAAAGGTCTATTAACAATAACTAGCTATAGTAATATATAAACAATATTAAATAACAAAAGGTCTATTAACAAAAACCAGCTATAGTAATTTATAAACAATATTAAATAACAAAAGGTCTATTAACAATAACTAGCCATAGTAATATATAAACATTATTAAATAACAAAAGGTCAATTAACAATAACTAGCTATTGTAATTTATAAACAATATTAAATAACAAAAGGTGTATTAATAATAACCAGTTATAGTAATTTATAAACAATATTAAATAACAAAAGGTCTATTAACAATAACCAGCTATAGTAATATATAAACATTATTGAATAACAAAAGGTCAATTAACAATAACTAGCTATTGTAATTTATAAACAATATTAAATAACAAAAGGTGTATTAATAATAACCAGTTATAGTAATATATAAACAATATTAAATAACAAAATATCTATTAACAATAACCAGCTATAGTAATATATAAACATTATTAAATAACAAAAGGTCTATTAACAATAACCAGCTGTATTAATATATAAACATTATTAAATAACAAAAGGTCTATTGACAATAACCAGCTATAGTAATTTACAAACAATACTAAATAACAAAAGGTCTATTAACAATAACCAGCTATAGTAATTTACAAACAATACTAAATAACAAAAGGTCTATTAACAATAACCAGCTATAGCAACATATAAACAATATTAAATAACAAAAGGTCTATTAACAATAACTGGCTATAGTAATATATAAACATTATTAAATAACAAAAGGTCAATTAACAATAACCAGCTATTGTAAGTTATAAACAATATTAAATAACAAAAGGTCTATTAACAATATTCAGCTATAGTAATATATAAACAATATTAAATAACAAAAGGTCTATTGACAATAACCAGCTATAGTAATTTACAAACAATACTAAATAACAAAAGGTCTATTAACAATAACCAGCTAAAGCAACATATAAACAATATTTAATAAAAAAGGTCTATTAACAATAACTAGCTATAGTAATATATAAACAATATTAAATAACAAAAGGTCTATTAACAATAACCAGCTATAGTAATTTATAAACAATATTAAATAACAAAAGGTCTATTAACAATAACTAGCCATAGTAATATATAAACATTATTAAATAACAAAAGGTCAATTAACAATAACTAGCTATTGTAATTTATAAACAATATTAAATAACAAAAGGTGTATTAATAATAACCAGTTATAGTAATTTATAAACAATATTAAATAACAAAAGGTCTATTAACAATAACCAGCTATAGTAATATATAAACATTATTAAATAACAAAAGGTCAATTAACAATAACTAGCTATTGTAATTTATAAACAATATTAAATAACAAAAGGTGTATTAATAATAACCAGTTATAGTAATATATAAACAATATTAAATAACAAAAGGTCTATTAACAATAACCAGCTAAAGCAACATATAAACAATATTTAATAAAAAAGGTCTATTAACAATAACTGGCTATAGTAATATATAAACAATATTAAATAACAAAAGGTCTATTAACAATAACCAGCTATAGTAATATATAAACATTATTAAATAACAAAAGGTCAATTAATAATAACCAGCTATTGTAATTTATAAACAATATTAAATAACAAAAGGTCTATTAACAATATTCAGCTATAGTAATATATAAACAATATTAAATAACAAAAGGTCTATTGACAATAACCAGCTATAGTAATTTACAAACAATACTAAATAACAAAAGGTCTATTATCAATAACCAGCTATAGTAATTTACAAACAATACTAAATAACAAAAGGTCTATTAACAATAACCAGCTAAAGCAACATATAAACAATATTTAATAAAAAAGGTCTATTAACAATAACTAGCTATAGTAATATATAAACAATATTAAATAACAAAAGGTCTATTAACAATCACCAACTATAGTAATTTATAAACAATATTAAATAACAAAAGGTCTATTAACAATAACCAGTTATAGTAATTTATAAACAATATTAAATAAAAGGTCTTTTAACAATAATCAGCTATAATAATATATAAACAATATTAAATAACAAAAGGTCTATTAACAATAACCAGCTATAGTAATTTATAAACAATATTAAATAACAAAAGGTCTATTGACAATAACCAGCTATAGTAATATATAAACAATATTAAATAACAAAAGGTGTATTAACAATAACCAGCTATAGTAATATATAAACAATATTAAATAACAAAAGGTGTATTAACAATAACCAGTTATAGTAATTTATAAACAATATTAAATAACAAAAGGTCTATCTACATTAACTAGGTATAGTAATATATAAATATTATTAAATAACAAAAGGTCAATTAACAATAACTAGCTATTGTAATTTATAAGCAATATTAAATAACAAAAGGTCTATTAACAATATTCAGCTATAGTAATATATAAACAATATTAAATAACAAAAGGTCTATTAACAATAACCAGCTATAGTAATATATAAACAATATTAAATAACAAAAGGTCTATTAACAATAACCAGCTATAGTAATTTATAAACAATATTAAATAACAAAAGGTCTATTGACAATAACCAGCTATAGTAATATATAAACAATATTAAATAACAAAAGGTCTATTAACAATAACCAGCTATAGTAATATATAAACAATATTAAATAACAAAAGGTCTATTAACAATAACCAGCTATAGTAATTTATAAACAATACTAAATAACAAAAGGTCTATTAACAATAACCAGCTATAGTAACATATAAACAATATTAAATAACAAAAGGTCTA
The DNA here is from genome assembly GCF_004210375.1 of Tachypleus tridentatus. Classification (NCBI taxonomy): domain Eukaryota; kingdom Metazoa; phylum Arthropoda; class Merostomata; order Xiphosura; family Limulidae; genus Tachypleus; species Tachypleus tridentatus. The sequence goes on along the minus strand of NC_134826.1, from coordinate 5,694,055 downwards.
TTAACAATAACCAGCTATAGCAACATATAAACAATATTAAATAACAAAAGGTCTATTAACAATAACCAGCTATAGTAATATATAAACATTATTAAATAACAAAAGGTCAATTAACAATATTCAGCTATAATAATATATAAACAACATTAAATAACAAAAGGTCTATTAACAATAACCAGCTATAGTAATATATAAACAATATTAAATAACAAAGGTCTATTAACAATAACCAGCTATAGTAATTTATAAACAATATTAAATAACAAAAGGTCTATTAACAATAACCAGCTATAGTAATATATAAACAATACTAAATAACAAAGGTCTATTAACAATAACCAGCTATAGTAATATATAAACAATATTTAATAACAAAAGGTGTATTAACAATAACCAGTTATAGTAATTTATAAACAATATTAAATAACAAAAGGTCTATTAACAATAACCCGCTATAGTAATTTATAAACAATACTAAATAACAAAAGGTCTATTAACAATATTCAGCTATTGTAATTTATAAACAATATTAAATAACAAAAGGTGTATTAATAATAACCAGTTATAGTAATATATAAACAATATTAAATAACAAAATATCTATTAACAATCACCAGCTATAGTAATTTATAAACAATATTCAATAACAAAAGGTCTATTAACAATAACCAGCTATAGTAATATATAAACAATATTAAATAACAAAAGGTCTATTAACAATAACCAGCTATAGTAATTTATAAACAATACTAAATAACAAAAGGTCTATTAACAATAACCAGCTATAGCAACATATAAACAATATTTAATAAAAAGGTCTATTAACAATAACTGGCTATAGTAATATATAAACAATATTAAATAACAAAAGGTCTATTAACAATAACCAGCTATAGTAATATATAAACATTATTAAATAACAAAAGGTCAATTAACAATAACCAGCTATTGTAAGTTATAAACAATATTAAATAACAAAAGGTCTATTAACAATATTCAGCTATAGTAATATATAAACAATATTAAATAACAAAAGGTCTATTGACAATAACCAGCTATAGTAATTTACAAACAATACTAAATAACAAAAGGTCTATTAACAATAACCAGCTAAAGCAACATATAAACAATATTTAATAAAAAAGGTCTATTAACAATAACTAGCTATAGTAATATATAAACAATATTAAATAACAAAAGGTCTATTAACAATCACCAGCTATAGTAATTTATAAACAATATTAAATAACAAAAGGTCTATTAACAATAACCAGCTATAGTAATATATAAACAATATTAAATAACAAAAGGTCTATTAACAATAACCAGCTATAGTAATTTATAAACAATACTAAATAACAAAAGGTCTATTAACAATAACCAGCTATAGCAACATATAAACAATATTTAATAAAAAAGGTCTATTAACAATAACTGGCTATATTAATATATAAACAATATTAAATAACAAAAGGTCTATTAACAATAACCAGCTATAGTAATATATAAACATTATTAAATAACAAAGGTCAATTAACAATAACCAGCTATTGTAAGTTATAAAGAATATTAAATAACAAAAGGTCTATTAACAATATTCAGCTATAGTAATATATAAACAATATTAAATAACAAAAGGTCTATTGACAATAACCAGCTATAGTAATTTACAAACAATACTAAATAACAAAAGGTCTATTAACAATAACCAGCTAAAGCAACATATAAACAATATTTAATAAAAAAGGTCTATTAACAATAACTAGCTATAGTAATATATAAACAATATTAAATAACAAAAGGTCTATTAACAATAACCAGCTATAGTAATTTATAAACAATATTAAATAACAAAAGGTCTATTAACAATAACTAGCCATAGTAATATATAAACATTATTAAATAACAAAGGTCAATTAACAATAACTAGCTATTGTAATTTATAAACAATATTAAATAACAAAAGGTGTATTAATAATAACCAGTTATAGTAATTTATAAACAATATTAAATAACAAAAGGTCTATTAACAATAACCAGCTATAGTAATATATAAACATTATTGAATAACAAAAGGTCAATTAACAATAACTAGCTATTGTAATTTATAAACAATATTAAATAACAAAAGGTGTATTAATAATAACCAGTTATAGTAATATATAAACAATATTAAATAACAAAATATCTATTAACAATAACCAGCTATAGTAATATATAAACATTATTAAATAACAAAAGGTCTATTAACAATAACCAGCTGTATTAATATATAAACATTATTAAATAACAAAAGGTCTATTGACAATAACCAGCTATAGTAATTTACAAACAATACTAAATAACAAAAGGTCTATTAACAATAACCAGCTATAGTAATTTACAAACAATACTAAATAACAAAAGGTCTATTAACAATAACCAGCTATAGCAACATATAAACAATATTAAATAACAAAAGGTCTATTAACAATAACTGGCTATAGTAATATATAAACATCATTAAATAACAAAAGGTCAATTAACAATAACCAGCTATTGTAAGTTATAAACAATATTAAATAACAAAGGTCTATTAACAATATTCAGCTATAGTAATATATAAACAATATTAAATAACAAAAGGTCTATTGACAATAACCAGCTATAGTAATTTACAAACAATACTAAATAACAAAAGGTCTATTAACAATAACCAGCTAAAGCAACATATAAACAATATTTAATAAAAAAGGTCTATTAACAATAACTAGCTATAGTAATATATAAACAATATTAAATAACAAAAGGTCTATTAACAATAACCAGCTATAGTAATTTATAAACAATATTAAATAACAAAAGGTCTATTAACAATAACTAGCCATAGTAATATATAAACATTATTAAATAACAAAAGGTCAATTAACAATAACTAGCTATTGTAATTTATAAACAATATTAAATAACAAAAGGTGTATTAATAATAACCAGTTATAGTAATTTATAAACAATATTAAATAACAAAAGGTCTATTAACAATCACCAACTATAGTAATTTATAAACAATATTAAATAACAAAAGGTCTATTAACAATAACCAGTTATAGTAATTTATAAACAATATTAAATAAAAGGTCTTTTAACAATAATCAGCTATAGTAATATATAAACAATATTAAATAACAAAAGGTCTATTAACAATAACCAGCTATAGTAATTTATAAACAATATTAAATAACAAAAGGTCTATTGACAATAACCAGCTATAGTAATATATAAACAATATTAAATAACAAAAGGTGTATTAACAATAACCAGCTATAGTAATATATAAACAATATTAAATAACAAAAGGTGTATTAACAATAACCAGTTATAGTAATTTATAAACAATATTAAATAACAAAAGGTCTATCTACATTAACTAGGTATAGTAATATATAAATATTATTAAATAACAAAAGGTCAATTAACAATAACTAGCTATTGTAATTTATAAGCAATATTAAATAACAAAAGGTCTATTAACAATATTCAGCTATAGTAATATATAAACAATATTAAATAACAAAAGGTCTATTAACAATAACCAGCTATAGTAATATATAAACAATATTAAATAACAAAAGGTCTATTAACAATAACCAGCTATAGTAATTTATAAACAATATTAAATAACAAAAGGTCTATTGACAATAACCAGCTATAGTAATATATAAACAATATTAAATAACAAAAGGTCTATTAACAATAACCAGCTATAGTAATATATAAACAATATTAAATAACAAAAGGTCTATTAACAATAACCAGCTATAGTAATTTATAAACAATACTAAATAACAAAAGGTCTATTAACAATAACCAGCTATAGCAACATGTAAACAATATTAAATAACAAAAGGTCTATTAACAATAACCAGCTATAGCAACATATAAACAATATTAAATAACAAAAGGTCTATTAACAATAACCAGCTATAGTAATATATAAACATTATTAAATAACAAAAGGTCAATTAACAATATTCAGCTATAATAATATATAAACAACATTAAATAACAAAAGGTCTATTAACAATAACCAGCTATAGTAATATATAAACAATATTAAATAACAAAAGGTCTATTAACAATAACCAGCTATAGTAATTTATAAACAATATTAAATAACAAAAGGTCTATTAACAATAACCAGCTATAGTAATATATAAACAATACTAAATAACAAAAGGTCTATTAACAATAACCAGCTATAGTAATATATAAACAATATTTAATAACAAAAGGTGTATTAACAATAACCAGTTATAGTAATTTATAAACAATATTAAATAACAAAAGGTCTATTAACAATAACCCGCTATTGTAATTTATAAACAATACTAAATAACAAAAGGTCTATTAACAATATTCAGCTATTGTAATTTATAAACAATATTAAATAACAAAAGGTGTATTAATAATAACCAGTTATAGTAATATATAAACAATATTAAATAACAAAATATCTATTAACAATCACCAGCTATAGTAATTTATAAACAATATTAAATAACAAAAGGTCTATTAACAATAACCAGCTATAGTAATATATAAACAATATTAAATAACAAAAGGTCTATTAACAATAACCAGCTATAGTAATTTATAAACAATATTAAATAACAAAGGTCTATTAACAATAACCAGCTATAGCAACATATAAACAATATTTAAAAAAAAGGTCTATTAACAATAACTGGCTATAGTAATATATAAACAATATTAAATAACAAAAGGTCTATTAACAATAACCAGCTATAGTAATATATAAACATTATTAAATAACAAAAGGTCAATTAACAATAACCAGCTATTGTAAGTTATAAACAATATTAAATAACAAAAGGTCTATTAACAATATTCAGCTATAGTAATATATAAACAATATTAAATAACAAAAGGTCTATTGACAATAACCAGCTATAGTAATTTACAAACAATACTAAATAACAAAAGGTCTATTAACAATAACCAGCTAAAGCAACATATAAACAATATTTAATAAAAAAGGTCTATTAACAATAACTAGCTATAGTAATATATAAACAATATTAAATAACAAAAGGTCTATTAACAATCACCAGCTATAGTAATTTATAAACAATATTAAATAACAAAAGGTCTATTAACAATAACCAGCTATAGTAATATATAAACAATATTAAATAACAAAAGGTCTATTAACAATAACCAGCTATAGTAATTTATAAACAATACTAAATAACAAAAGGTCTATTAACAATAACCAGCTATAGTAACATATAAACAATATTTAATAAAAAAGGTCTATTAACAATAACTGGCTATAGTAATATATAAACAATATTAAATAACAAAAGGTCTATTAACAATAACCAGCTATAGTAATATATAAACATTATTAAATAACAAAAGGTCAATTAACAATAACCAGCTATTGTAAGTTATAAACAATATTAAATAACAAAAGGTCTATTAACAATATTCAGCTATAGTAATATATAAACAATATTAAATAACAAAAGGTCTATTGACAATAACCAGCTATAGTAATTTACAAACAATACTAAATAACAAAAGGTCTATTAACAATAACCAGCTAAAGCAACATATAAACAATATTTAATAAAAAAGGTCTATTAACAATAACTAGCTATAGTAATATATAAACAATATTAAATAACAAAAGGTCTATTAACAATAACCAGCTATAGTAATTTATAAACAATATTAAATAACAAAAGGTCTATTAACAATAACTAGCCATAGTAATATATAAACATTATTAAATAACAAAAGGTCAATTAACAATAACTAGCTATTGTAATTTATAAACAATATTAAATAACAAAAGGTGTATTAATAATAACCAGTTATAGTAATTTATAAACAATATTAAATAACAAAAGGTCTATTAACAATAACCAGCTATAGTAATATATAAACATTATTGAATAACAAAAGGTCAATTAACAATAACTAGCTATTGTAATTTATAAACAATATTAAATAACAAAAGGTGTATTAATAATAACCAGTTATAGTAATATATAAACAATATTAAATAACAAAATATCTATTAACAATAACCAGCTATAGTAATATATAAACATTATTAAATAACAAAAGGTCTATTAACAATAACCAGCTGTATTAATATATAAACATTATTAAATAACAAAAGGTCTATTGACAATAACCAGCTATAGTAATTTACAAACAATACTAAATAACAAAAGGTCTATTAACAATAACCAGCTATAGTAATTTACAAACAATACTAAATAACAAAAGGTCTATTAACAATAACCAGCTATAGCAACATATAAACAATATTAAATAACAAAAGGTCTATTAACAATAACTGGCTATAGTAATATATAAACATCATTAAATAACAAAAGGTCAATTAACAATAACCAGCTATTGTAAGTTATAAACAATATTAAATAACAAAAGGTCTATTAACAATATTCAGCTATAGTAATATATAAACAATATTAAATAACAAAAGGTCTATTGACAATAACCAGCTATAGTAATTTACAAACAATACTAAATAACAAAAGGTCTATTAACAATAACCAGCTAAAGCAACATATAAACAATATTTAATAAAAAAGGTCTATTAACAATAACTAGCTATAGTAATATATAAACAATATTAAATAACAAAAGGTCTATTAACAATAACCAGCTATAGTAATTTATAAACAATATTAAATAACAAAGGTCTATTAACAATAACTAGCTATAGTAATATATAAACATTATTAAATAACAAAGGTCAATTAACAATAACTAGCTATTGTAATTTATAAACAATATTAAATAACAAAAGGTGTATTAATAATAACCAGTTATAGTAATTTATAAACAATATTAAATAACAAAAGGTCTATTAACAATAACCAGCTATAGTAATATATAAACATTATTAAATAACAAAAGGTCAATTAACAATAACTAGCTATTGTAATTTATAAACAATATTAAATAACAAAAGGTGTATTAATAATAACCAGTTATAGTAATATATAAACAATATTAAATAACAAAATATCTATTAACAATAACCAGCTACAGTAATATATAAACATTATTAAATAACAAAAGGTCTATTAACAATAACCAGCTGTATTAATATATAAACATTATTAAATAACAAAAGGTCTATTAACAATAACCAGCTGTAGTAATATATAAACATTATTAAATAATAACATCTTTATAAATGTTACACAACAATATTCAACTGTGGCAACATATCTAGCCTTATAACAACTAGTAATATAAGGTTTTGATTCTTTACGTTTTTGCTAAGAAACTTCTACTCGTGTTTTTAAGACAAAGCCAGACTTTTGTTATAGGAGGCGTGTTTATAAGAATTGGTAATTTATTATTTATAATACTCGTAAGGTTGTCGTAATGTAAGATCTTATGAAATGTTGCATAGTACGTCTCTTCAAACCTGTGCTAACTGTAATAGCCATGTTTTTTATGTATTTATTTAATAATAAAAAATCACTCTGTATTTAAATATGGTCGTGATACTTGTTACCAAGCGAAACCGAACAAGACGAAGTATGTGTTACGACAATGTTTTTTATCGGGTTTTGAGCTTGGTAAGCGTTTTGACCTACTTAAATCGTTAAAAAGAGTAAATTCTAGTTTAAAACCCAGTTTCAAAGCGATACGATCTCTACAAGAGATTATAAAAGACTTTGAAAAACCCGACACTTAACTTACACGTAATAAACAAGTTTGAATATGCCTGATTCCAACTGAAGTCTAGTTAGTGACTATGCGTTTGTTTTTATATTTTATGACACACGAATCACGTCTACGTTTTGTCATTCACAGAAAAACAACAAAAACACAATAAACTATGATTTTAAGTTCCCTGCTATCTTTGAGTATGGAATTATATATATGATATATATTCTTAAATATATTAATCTCGATTTATTAAAATTTTCGTTGGAAGAATATGCAACAATGATTGTTTTCTGGAACTCTTCGTGTATTTAATGAACGTCTTACACAATAAATAGAACTGACATTATTATTCACAACTGTTATCGTGTGCCTGTATGTTATCGATATATTCCATTACACATTGTTCAGCCATCAGCAGCCCCGGGCTTAGATACACCTGGTGGGCAACCTTTTGTGTAGTTTTGCACTTCACGATAACAAAAATAAAACTGGTCCAGTCGTCTACAACTATTGAGCATAAAAACACCAAATGACAACTGGTACGTGAACTGATGAGCAAATTAAAGACTACTCATACAGTTGAAGTACAGCTGACTATAGTTATGAACTATTTACTATACATAATTAATTTTCCGAAGTTTCGCCAGATTCGAACCGATTAAGGGTGTTAATTATCACCCTTTTAACGTAACAACACCTGAAATTGTTTATCGTACTTCTCCCGTCACTCCACACATGCTCGTCCTTTCACCCGTGGCGGCGTTATAAAATTACGATCAATCCCACTTCGTTGGTAAAAGAGTAGCCCAAGAGTTGGTGGTGGGTGGTGATGACTAGCTGCCTTCCCTCTAGTCTTACACTGCTAAATTAGGGACGGCTACCGTAGATAACCCTGGAGTAACTTTGCGTGAAATTCAAACCAGACTTACTGTATTCAATGGCAGTTCGGCTCGAAACCTGGACCTTTCAATCCGCAACTCAGTATACTCAGTTCTACAGTTGTATATTATATACTGTCCAGTATAGTTTAAACAACTCAGTATACTCAGTTCTACAGTTGTATATTATAAACTGTCCAGTATAGTTTAAACAACTCAGTATACTCAGTTCTACAGTTGTATATTATATACTGTCCAGTATAGTTTAAACAACTCAGTATACTCAGTTCTACAGTTGTATATTATAAACTGTCCAGTATAGTTTAAACAACTCAGTATACTCAGTTCTACAGTTGTATATTATAAACTGTCCAGTATAGTTTAAACAACTCAGTATACTCAGTTCTACAGTGTATATTATAAACTGTCCAGTATAGTTTAAACAACTCAGTATACTCAGTCCTACAGTTGTATATTATATACTGTCCAGTATAGTTTAAACAACTCAGTATACTCAGTCCTACAGTTGTATATTATAAACTGTCCAGTATAGTTTAAACAACTCAGTATACTCAGTTCTACAGTTGTATATTATAAACTGTCCAGTATAGTTTAAACAACTCAGTATACTCAGTCCTACAGTTGTATATTATAAACTGTCCAGTATAGGTTAAACATATAGTTTAAACAACTCAGTATACTCAGATAGCCCTCGAGTAGCTTTGTGCGAAATTCCCAAACAAACAAACAAACAAAGATAGTTTTCAGAAACTTCGGCCGAATGAAGGCATCGGTATGTTTACATACACGCCCTAGTTCATATTTTAATAAGGTCACTGAATAATAACTATTCATATATAGCATGATGTTGATTTCTTTTTTGAGTAGTTATATAATAACACAAACGTAAATTCGCATACGTTTCGTTTGATTACACTAGATATACAGTTAATTCAGTATTCAAGCTATGATTCCGATAGCCCATCCAGGCGAGAGTGGAGCTTCCCGTTCATTTCTCCCTCATGTTTATTTTTCTTTTTCACAGTATTCGGGTGCTTATTGTAAAACATGAAGTTACATAAGGGGCTCTCTGTGCTCTGCTCACCATGGGTATCGCAATTCGAATTTTACTGTTGTAAGCTCAATGACTTTCCATTTGTTCAGACACTATGATGGTTAACAATAACATATACAGTGTGTTTTTTTCTGATAAACCAATTAATATTTCATGAAATTTCTATAAAAAACTAGAGGTTATTACTTTTTAAACTAAACTACAAGATAAACATTGTATTTGGTCACACAACGTCATTATAACTGCGTCCTTGAATATTTGATTCTGAACCCTACCTCCCTAATCTCCAGCGGAATACGTCAGTTCATTCGTTAGACATTAGGGATAGAACCTGGAGCTTCAAGGAAATAGTTTTAAAATCAAGAGCAGAAACTCGAGTAGAAAATGACGTCGGTTAAAACTTCAAAACCGAATCTCTCTTATTTTTTTCAGGCATGTTTTAATCGTGATAGAGCAGTACACAATTTTTAGTCATTTGTAACAAATAAGCAAAGCAATCTATATTTAATTTCTGACTTGTATCATTATGCTTTATTTAAAAAGGAAGATAAACACTTATTTCATAAAACAATATTCACTGCATGAAATTAGGTAACTACTTTTAAGTTCGATTACATTCTGAAATAATTAATAGAAACTAACTGATCTAGATTTGTCAAGCTTTAGTTTTCCTTTATAATGATGCAGGTAATTTTCTCCCCACTGCAGCGCCCCCTCATGTAGTCTTTGTTCTTGATAACCTGATACTTTTCTAACTTTATATTGTTCAACAACGCGCTTCTGTGTGCGTTTCTTAATAACCTAACACTTTTATAACTAAATATTGTTGTACAACGAGCTTCTGTGTGCGTTTCTTAATAACCTAACACTTTTATAACTTAATATTGTTGTACAACGAGCTTCTGTGTGCGTTTCTTAATAACCTAACACTTTTATAACTTAATATTGTTGTACAACGAGCTTCTGTGTGCATTTATTAATAACCTAACACTTTTATAATTTAATATTGTTGTACAACGAGCTTCTATGTGCGTTTCTTAATAACCTAACACTTTTATAACTTAATATTGTTGTACAACGAGCTTCTGTGTGCGTTTCTTTATAATTTAACACTTTTATAACTTAATATTGTTGTACAACGAGCTTCTGTGTGCGTTTCTTAATAACCTAACACTTTTATAACTTAATATTGTTGTACAACGAGCTTCTGTGTGCGTTTCTTTATAATTTAACACTTTTATAACTTTATATTGTTGTACAACGAGCTTCTGTGTGCGTTTCTTAATAACCTAACACTTTTATAACTTTATATTGTTGTACAACGAGCTTCTGTGTGCATTTATTAATAACCTAACACTTTTATAACTTAATATTGTTGTACAACAAGCTTCTGTGTGCGTTTCTTAATAACCTAACACTTTTATAACTTAATATTGTTGTACAACGAGCTTCTATGTGCGTTTCTTAATAACCTAACACTTTTATAACTTAATATTGTTGTACAACGAGCTTCTGTGTGCGTTTCTTAATAACCTAACACTTTTATAACTTTATATTGTTGTACAACGAGCTTCTGTGTGCGTTTCTTAATAACCTAACACTTTTATAACTTTATATTGTTGTACAACGAGCTTCTGTGTGCATTTATTAATAACCTAACACTTTATAACTTAATATTGTTGTACAACGAGCTTCTATGTGCGTTTCTTAATAACCTAACACTTTTATAACTTAATATTGTTGTACAACGAGCTTCTGTGTGCGTTTCTTTATAATTTAACACTTTTATAACTTTATATTGTTGTACAACGAGCTTCTGTGTGCGTTTCTTAATAACCTAACACTTTTATAACTTTATATTGTTGTACAACGAGCTTCTGTGTGCGTTTCTTAATAGCCTAACACTTTTATAACTTTATATTGTTGTACAACGAGCTTCTGTGTGCATTTATTAATAACCTAACACTTTTATAACTTAATATTGTTGTACAACGAGCTTCTATGTGCGTTTCTTAATAACCTAACACTTTTATAACTTAATATTGTTGTACAACGAGCTTCTGTGTGCGTTTCTTTATAATTTAACACTTTTATAACTTTATATTGTTGTACAACGAGCTTCTGTGTGCGCTTCTTAATAACCTAACACTTTTATAACTTTATATTGTTGTACAACGAGCTTCTGTGTGCATTTATTAATAACCTAACACTTTTATAACTTAATATTGTTGTACAACGAGCTTCTGTGTGCGTTTCTTAATAACCTAACACTTTTATAACTTAATATTGTTGTACAACGAGCTTCTGTGTGCATTTATTAATAACCTAACACTTTTATAACTTAATATTGTTGTACAACGAGCTTCTGTGTGCATTTATGAATAACCTAACACTTTTTTACTTTTACGCTTCGAAAAAGTAAATTTAAAGTAGAACTTAAAGACTATATATCTTTTTGTTATTTCTAGCTACATCTTGGCTTTATTGTAGATTACGTCACCTCTTACTTTTTATTACTCTATGCGACATTGTAACTAATATAATGAAGAACGTTATTAAAGACCGACATAACTCTTTGTTCTATCGCTAATCAATATTTAACGTAAAAAAAGACAATAAACTAGTGGTTTCAGCTGTTTAATTAAAGTTTCATCGCTAAACTCAGTAGCAATTATGGTTATGTACCATATATCACTATCGAACGTGTAGCAGATACCATAATGAAGGAAGGCGTAAACTAAAGCTTTCTTTTACTAGTTCTAGCTTTATAAAAACCAAATGTTGTGTCCGGAAGTTATAGATTAGAAATCATTTCCGTAAAAATTATACGAAGCTTATTTGTTGAGAAAAGTAAAACTGCATAATAGGGTATCTGTACAGTGCTCACCGTGGGTATCGAAACCTCAATTTTTAGTTCTTTAGCTTTCAGAATTACCACTGGGGGCGTTATGCGAGACAACATCACCCTTTAATCCGATATGATAATGACACAGGTGTTACTACAAAGGTCTTTCTTAAATATGTAAATCTAATAAATGTTAAAAACAAATCTGTTTTAAACGACACAAACCAAAACCATTGTTTCATGGAAAAATCCTAAAAAAATCTCTTTAAAGAGAAGGGGAGGCCTTCTCAATTCAGCGCCCTCTGTGAGATCATCTAAGCTATAAAAATAACGATACAATATATTTAAATAACACAACAAAATATTCGAGTTGTGTTTTAGAAAGTTTACAAAAGATAAGGACTGTTAGGTGGCGTTGGTTTTCACCTAATTATACTCATTATTTAGGTATTGTTTCCACAGTTCCACTGAATCTGGAGTTATCTTTTACATTTGTTGTTTTCTTTGAAATCCTTTTATAGTCAGCGTTTGAATTTCACCGTTGTGTGTTAAGTTTTTAAGTAGAATGCTGCGTTAACGAGCTTAGTGGTAACGTTAGATGCCAGCGGTAAGATAAAATGAATAGGCTGATCGCAACGCGGCAGATGCTTTGAATGCCAAAGGGAACAAAGCTGTTAAACTCTCTGTAAAAGGCGGGCATAGCCCAGGAATGCGAAGACAAATGGCTAGCAGCTAAAAAGGCGGTCTCATTTGATATTAGTAACCAATGAGACGGCAAAGGAAATAGATATTAAGGTCAGCAAATCCATGTATTCAGAGAGCTTCATACTGCTGGAATTTTCTGGAAGCGGTTGTGTCGATATCCGGTCACCCCGCCCAACAGCTTATTAAAAGTCATACATCTTTCCACACAAGTTTATAAAACTGCGTGTGTATGTTTGTCCTAAAGGACTAACGTTTCTATTCGTTGTTATTATTTGTTGGTTTTTTCTATGTATATATTTAAACGTCATCGGTGTATTTAACAATAGAAGCACGATACAAATTATTGTTACAATTATTTTAGTCGTTTAACTTTGGGAACTATTAACAGTGTAATTAGAATATTCTATAAAATCACAATGTTGTTAATTTAACAATAACCATGATGTCATTACAATAGTGAAACTGTAGTGTTGTTAACTTAACAATAACCATGATGTCATTACAATAGTGAAACTGTAGTGTTGTTAACTTAACAATAACCATGATGTCATTACAATAGTAAAACTGTAGCGTCATTAGCTTAATAATAACCATGATGTCATTACAATAGTGAATCTAGAGTGTTGTTAACTTAGTAATAACCATCATGCTATTACAATATTCATACTGTATTATAATATTTAATAATAATCATGATGTCATTACAATAGTGAAACTGAAGTGTTGTTAATTTAACAATAACTATGATGTCATTACAATAGTGAAACTGTAGTGTTGTTTATTTAACAATAATCATGATGTCATTACAATAGTGAAACTGTACTGTTGTTATCTTAATAATAACCATGATATCATTACAATAGTGAAACTGAAGTGTTGTTAATTTAACAATAACCATGATGTCATTACAATAGTGAAACTGTAGTATTGTTAACTTAATAATAACCATGATGTCATTACAATAGTGAAACTGTAGTGTTGTTAACTTAACAATAACCATGATGTCATTACAAGAGTAAAACTGTAGTGTTGTTAGCTTAACAATAACCATGATGTCATTACAATAGTGAAACTGTAGTGTTGTTAACTTAATAATAACCATCATGTCATGACTACAATTAAACTGTAGCGTCATTAACTTAATAATAACCATGATGTCATTACAATAGTGAAACTGTAGTGTCATTAGCTTAATAATAACCATGATGTCATAATTAAACAGTTGAAATACGATCAACTTTGAAAATACATTTTTAAAAGATACATGTTTTTATATCCTTTTATTATGACATAAAAACAGATATACGTGAAAGAGATATGTTATTTTATTGTGTTGTTTTGTTTTTAAATACAATTTCATTTTTTATGTAAAAGATAAAAGAAAGTATTGTTACAAGTTACTGAACCTTCTATACTCAAATCACAACTATTTCTACTTATCATATGGGTGTAGTTTATAATTTTACCAAATCGACCTGTAGTTATTCATTGAACTGTTTTAAAGGTTTCAACATAGACAGTTTTGCGATTAACCGTGTATATCCATCCGATCGTCTAGATTTTGTAAATAAATGTTATATTTAGCCGTATCGTAAATTTATATAATATAAATTTTGCTGTTTGAAAATGATGGCTTAAGATGGTGTTTATTATAGATTCATAGAGATTAAGTACCAATGTTTAAGAAACGAGTTCAAACGAGTACATATCGTATATTTATATAGAATAAATACCACTCTTTAATAAGAATTCATTTGGTATATACTATATGTTTGTATAGAATAAATACTGCTCTATGAAATGAGTTCATTATATACCGTATATTTATATAGAATAATACTGTTCTTTAAAATTAGTTAAAATGGTATATACTGTATATTTGAATAAAATAAATATCGCTGTTTAAAAATAACGAATTAATATGGTGTCAATCGTAGATTTATATAGATTAAATACCTCTCTTTAAAAATTATAAGTTAATATTATGTTTTCAGATCGATTAAGTATCACTGTTTAATATCGGTATACACAAAAGTACAGCTAGAACTCATCTGTTCAACTTGTGTTACGGTTATTACATATATTGAAAATGTACCAAAATAACAATATCTGTAATGTTTTTATTTCAACTGATTTAAAACAAATAAATAATAACATACATACTTAACGACAGGCTATTTTAAGTGAATAAAAATAAAGTATTGTTTAAACATTAATGGCTCAGCGGTAAATTACTGGACTTATAACGGTATAATATGATTTTCGATATCCGGATGGACACAACACATGTAGCCCGTTATTCAGAATCGTTTGCTTTAACCTTAAGTATGTTATATGGGGGTTGGACTCGTCATTTTGTCTTTTTTTGGGGGTGGGGGATTCTTAAGTCATCGTTATTTAAATTGTGGCTGCGCATATATGATAATTACTTCTTCGCTAACGTGAACTTTCTCGATTATTAACTTTAACAAGACAGAGTCACTTGCATTTTAATTATAAGGCCTTTGTTTTAGTAATTTCAAGGATAGCCTATATCGTCCTAATATAATGTAAAAGTTCGCCACATTTCTACGTAAAGACTAACTTATTTTGTAAAATAGTTATTTAATTAGTTTAATGAGAACCTAACTGTACAATACCTATGTCTGTTCATAAGAACCTAACTGTACAATACCTATGTCTGTTAATGAGAACCTAATTTTCAGTAATCAGTTATTTACACTATAACTAGATATTCGTCTGGATGTTAATTCTTAACTGATCTGGTTTCGTTGGTGTTCTGTTTTTTCAGCCTGAAGTACATTTTTTCTAATTACTCAGTTTCTGAAGATGTGAAACGTAATTGGTTAATCTTAATCACAGATACTTCTACTTAACGTTTGATTGGTTATTTTTAACAGCTTCTACAGACCTTCGGTTGGTCAGTTTTAAATGTCCGGAGCGTGACGAAGGAAATATATGAGCATGTATTTGGTTATTCAAAACTTCTCTTTTCATACAATACAACTTTGTTAAAATTAACAATATTGGAATACTGAAATATAAGTCAATGGTCAATTATATATTTACTGGCTTTATAACTGTCAACTTTAGTTATAAAGTTATATAGACTTTATGTTCAGTTTATAAAGTTATAAACTCACTTAGACATTTTAATGGAACACCCACAACTTCAAAGGAACAGTTTCGATGTAAGGCATTATACTTATATGTTAATATAGCTGAAACACGCGTGTTTTTTTGCGAAGTAATGGCTTATCGTAACAAAGTTTACATTAAAAATAAACGGATACAAACTAAGACAGCCGATCTTATAAAGTATCTTCATAAAGATGTGGCGTTTGAACAGCAATATAATTAACACTGAGACAAGAAACGTGGAAAGTTATTATAAAACCTGATAGTACCATAAACGAACAATTTTTCAGATAACAAATAAGGAACACAATTATTAAGTGTGGTATATATATATATATATATGAAGAATATATTAAACTCGAGTGCAGCCCGTCAGAAGTAAGGGAAGAACAACTCATCCCACTCCAACATATAGGATACTCAGGACGAAATAAATAATATTTGCGAAATCCAGTTTGACCATCAAAAAAGCAGAAAAGTGTAGTCGAGACAGTCAAACGTCAGTAAGTTCGTCGTGAGCCACTCAGAATTAAGATCATTCATGAAGTGAATTCGTAGAGTATTTGTAAAATAATTATTGGTAAAATCGGTTAGATTAACAACTTCTAATACACAGAACAGCCTTAGGTAACACTGCCTTCCAACAATGTATCTTATATAATGTTGTTAAGCAACAAAAATATAACCTAATATTGTTGTTAGTCTATGTACTAAAAATACAAAATAAAATGTATAAACAAAAAGAACTTGAAAATATTTATTGATTTCTTAACTTGAAGTTTCTATTGATTAAAGAGGTTTGTTTTTATTAAAACTTTTGGTGACATAACAGAAAAAAAACTTAATTCAGAAACGATTTACGTTTAAAACTGAATAGATATTTTTACTTCCATGATAAATTTTATGCGTTTGGCTCTAAACTAGATGATCCCATATTACGTCTTATTATATCAACACTCACTACACTTATAAGGTTCCAGGCACTCCTCCCCTCTCTCGGCCTTGTTGCGCCTCCGCTACTTAAATCGTAATGTGCAGACAGTAATCGAACTATTCTGTCTGGATTAATACATTTTGGTTTTTATGTGTCAGTATTTTACAGGTTAATAACTGTGACTAACAAATTAGATGCCAAACAGCCTTGCCCTGTTTCTATTCACTTTGTAAACTTGTCATTTATTTGAAACAGAGTTGCATATTGTAATATAATTTAATTTCTGTAGTGCATATTGGTGTATAAACGATATTTTATGACTAGATATAAATACCCTTTTAACACCAATTATTTTAATATTTTTCTTTAATTTCACATTCAACATTTCTCTTTACAACTTCCTCGGAAACGTTACACCAGAAAACTAAAAGCCACGCTTTGCACCTTTGTGCACCATTCCCGAATAATTCATAAAGCAAAACGTTGAGTGTAAAATTAAAGAAAGAATATTTGATGTTATGAGGTCGTTTGTTTCTAGTGTTAATATGACATACTGTTATACAATGTGATATATGTTAAATATAACATAATGTTATACAACATGATATATTGTTATACTCGTCTCATGATTGTATTCAAACACTAACGTTAAAGAGGATAAAACGACCCCCATACATCCAGATTAACATGAACAGAGGATAAAACGACCTCCATACATACAGATAAACATGAAAAGAGGATAAAACGACCCCTATACATCCAGACTAACACGAAAAGAGGATAAAACGACCCCATACATCCAGATTAACATGAATAAGGATCTTCTGCTGTCGCATGATAAAATTATAACTTTAATAAATGTTGAAAATGAAGAAAAATTGAAACAATTCTTTATCCATACTAAAGAATACGTAACAGACTATGATACACTTAGGCTCATCTTTGTTTGTACATCTAATAGCATCTTTCATTATTGTGTTTGTTGAAAAGTTAACAAACTCTGTAATTGTTTGTCGAACATTCAGTTTCGTTATAAAAAAAGACTGATTTTTTGTGCGTGCAAATACTTTATACAAAATACCATAACAGTTCCACCACTATAAACATCTCGTGTTTATAAATTTACCATAGGGTCTGATATAGCCTCGTGGTTAGGGGTGCTCGACTCACAAAATACAGTAACATCTCCAACAACATAGACATATTGTGTTTATAAATATACCTTACAAGATACAGTTACATCTCCAACAATATAGACACATTGTGTTTATAGGTTTATCTTACAAGATACAGTAACATCTCCAACAACATAGACACATTGTGTTTATATCTTTACTTTACAAGATACAGTAACACCTCCAACAATATAGACACATTGTGTTTATAGGTTTATCTTACAAGATACAGTAACATCTCCAACAACATAGACACATTGTGTTTATATCTTTACTTTACAAGATACAGTAACACCTCCAACAACATAGACACATTGTGTTTATATCTTTACTTTACAAGATACAGTAACACCTCCAACAATATAGACACATTGTGTTTATAAATATACCTTACAAGATATAGTAACATCTCCAACAATATAGACACATTGTGTTTATAAGTTTACCTTACAAGATATAGTAACATCTCCATCAATATAGGCACATTGCGTTTATAAATATACCTTACAAGATTCAGTAACATCTCCAACAATATAGACACATTGTGATAATAAATATACCTTAGAAGATACAGAAACATCTCCAACAATATAGACACATTGTGTTTATAAATATACTTTACAAGATACAGTAACATCTTCAACAATATAGACACATTGTGTTTATATGTTTATCTTACAAGATACAGTAACATCTCCATCAATATAGACACATTGCGTTTATAAATATACCTTACAAGATTCAGTAACATCTTCAACAATATAGACACATTGTGTTTATATGTTTATCTTACAAGATACAGTAACATCTCCATCAATATAGACACATTGCGTTTATAAATATACCTTACAAGATTCAGTAACATCTCCAACAATATAGACACATTGCGTTTATAAATATACCTTACGAGATACAGTAACATCTCCAACAATATAGACACATTGTGTTTATAAATATACCTTACAAGATACAGTAACATCTCCAACAATATAGATACATTGTGTTTATAAATATACCTTACAAGATACAGTAACATCTCCAACAACATAGATACATTGTGTTTATAAATATACCTTACAAGATACAGTAACATCTCCAACAATATAGACACATTGTGTTTATAGGTTCATCTTACAAGATACAGTAACATATCCAACAATATAGACACATTGTGCTTATAAGTTTACCTTACAAGATACAGTAACATCTTCAACAATATAGACACATTGTGTTTATAAGTTTACCTTACAAGATACAGTAACATCTCCAACAATATAGACACATTGTGTTTATAAGTTTACCTTAGAAGATACAGTAACATATCCAACAATATAGACACATTGTGTTTATAAGTTTACCTTACAAGATACAGTAACATCTTCAACAATATAGACACATTATGTTTATAAAATATACCTTACAAGATACAGTACTATCTTCAACAATATAGACACATTGCGTTTATAAATATACCTTACAAGATACAGTAACATCTCCAACAATATAGACGCATTGTGTTTATAAGTTTACCTTACAAGATACAGTAACATCTCCAACAATATAGACACATTGTGTTTATAAGTTTACCTTAGAAGATACAGTAACATATCCAACAATATAGACACATTGTGTTTATAAGTTTACCTTACAAGATACAGTAACATCTCCAACAATATAGACACATTGTGTTTATAAGTTTACCTTAGAAGATACAGTAACATATCCAACAATATAGACACATTGTGTTTATAAGTTTACCTTACAAGATACAGTAACATCTTCAACAATATAGACACATTATGTTTATAAAATATACCTTACAAGATACAGTACCATCTTCAACAATATAGACACATTGCGTTTATAAATATACCTTACAAGATACAGTACCATCTTCAACAATATAGACACATTGCGTTTATAAATATACCTTACAAGATACAGTAACATCTCCATCAATATAGACGCATTGTGTTTATAAATATACCTTACAAGATACAGTAACATATCGAACAATATAGACACATAGTGTTTATAAGTATACCTTACAAGATACAGTAACATCTCCAACAATATAGACACATTGTGTTTATAAATATACCTTACAAGATACAGTAACATCTCCAACAATATAGACACATTGTGTTTATAAATATACCTTACAAGATACAGTAACATCACCAACAATATAGACACATTGTGTTTATAAATATACCTTACGAGATACAGTAACATCTCCAACAATATAGACACATTGTGTTTATAAATATACCTTACAAGATACAGTAACATCTCCAACAATATAGATACATTGTGTTTGTAAATATACCTTACAAGATACAGTAACATCTCCAACAACATAGACACATTGTGTTTATAAATATACCTTACAAGATACAGTAACATCTCCAACAATATAGACACATTGTGTTTATAGGTTCATCTTACAAGATACAGTAACATATCCAACAATATAGACACATTGTGCTTATAAGTTTACCTTACAAGATACAGTAACATCTTCAACAATATAGACACATTGTGTTTATAAGTTTACCTTACAAGATACAGTAACATCTCCAACAATATAGACACATTGTGTTTATAAGTTTACCTTAGAAGATACAGTAACATATCCAACAATATAGACACATTGTGTTTATAAGTTTACCTTACAAGATACAGTAACATCTTCAACAATATAGACACATTATGTTTATAAAATATACCTTACAAGATACAGTACCATCTTCAACAATATAGACACATTGCGTTTATAAATATACCTTACAAAATACAGTAACATCTCCATCAATATAGACACATTGTGTTTATGAATATACCTTACAAGATACAGTAACATCTACAACAATATAGACAAATTGTGTTTATAACTTTACCTTACAAGATACAGTAACATCTCCATCAATATAGACGCATTGTGTTTATAAGTTTACCTTACAAGATACAGTAACATCTCCAACAATATAGACACATTGTGTTTATAAGTTTACCTTAGAAGATACAGTAACATATCCAACAATATAGACACATTGTGTTTATAAGTTTACCTTACAAGATACAGTAACATCTTCAACAATATAGACACATTATGTTTATAAAATATACCTTACAAGATACAGTACCATCTTCAACAATATAGACACATTGCGTTTATAAATATACCTTACAAGATACAGTAACATCTCCAACAATATAGACGCATTGTGTTTATAAGTTTACCTTACAAAATACAGTAACATCTCCATCAATATAGACACATTGTGTTTATGAATATACCTTACAAGATACAGTAACATCTACAACAATATAGACAAATTGTGTTTATAACTTTACCTTACAAGATACAGTAACATCTCCATCAATATAGACGCATTGTGTTTATAAATATACCTTACAAGATACAGTAACATATCCAACAATATAGACACATTGTGTTTATAAATATACCTTAAAAGATACAGTAACATCTCCAACAATATAGACACATTGTGTTTATAACTTTACCTTACAAGATACAGTAACATCTCCATCAATATAGACACATTGTGTTTATAAATATACCTTAGAAGATATAGTAACATCTCCAAAAATATAGACACATTGTGTTTATAAATATACCTTACAAGATACAGTAACATCTCCATCAATATAGACGCATTGTGTTTATAAATATACCTTACAAGATACAGTAACATCTCCAACAATATAGACACATTGTGTTTATAAATATACCTTACAAGATACAGTAACATCTCCAACAATATAGACACATTGTGTTTATAAATATACCTTACAAGATACAGTAACATCACCAACAATATAGACACATTGTGTTTATAAATATACCTTACAAGATACAGTAACATCTCCATCAATATAGACACATTGCGTTTATAAGTTTACCTTACACGATACCACACAAACTAAATAAACTACACATTTATAATTTATAAGTTTGTTATCCACTTTACTGTAAGAATTCCAACAATAAAGACATGCCTTAAGAAAATACTAGAATGAGGAGAGACATTTCGTGATTATCTCAGAATTGTACAAACTGCTATGTGGTATTAATTATGAGTACATCTCTTGTGACTCTGAGAACTGCAGCTACTCGGTAAACTAAACATATTCAATAACCATACAGAATAACTTCTTTATGCATATGTATAACAACTGGTTTGTAAGGTTAAAGGTGAACACCCATGTTATTAACTCTGACATTTTAACCTCATGCATCAGCAATCATATTAGTTTTCGTTGAGGTTGTGTCAATGTTTTGGATAATCTATTACTATTTACTTACATTACCACATCTGTTATCCCTGATAACATTTCTGATTTACTTACATTACCACATCTGTTATCCCTGATAACATTTCTTATTTACTTACATTACCACATCTGTTTTCCCTGATAACATTTCTGATTTACTTACATTACCACATCTGTTATCCCTGATAACATTTCTGATTTACTTACATTACCACATCTGTTATCCCTGATAACATTTCTGATTTACTTACATTACCACAGTAGACGATACTTATGGAAATTTATTTAAAACATCCAAAACAAAACAAAACTCTCACATCACAGCGATATAACGTAACTACGTTATTTTAAGGTACCGAAAATGTTCAAACAAAGCATGCGCAGATTTTACACTGGCTCTCCAGTTTCTCCATTATTTATGAGCGAGATTGGAGTTTTTATCACGTGATGTACATTTTTATATCTCAATAAAGCATTGTTATTGAATATATTGCTTTCCTAAAACAAAACTTCCGAAACATTTTAACAAGTCACAGGCAAAACAGAAATGAAAACACTGGCTTTGACCTTGTTTTTTTTAAAAAAAAAGAGACATTCTATACAAATGTTTAACCATATTTCCAAGCCTTGGTTCTTAAATGTATGTGTCATATTATACGGACTGGCCGATACAATTACTGACCTGGTTTGATATGTATAACATAAGATAAATAATATTCAACATTTATACTTGTTTTTTCTAATAAGAAATTGAAATCTTTTCTCCTTGACCCAAAATAAATAGTTAATATGCATAACGCTCTCAAGCTCTCCTGCGTCTTATTGTAACTTTGGCAGATAAGACTCGAGACCTTATTTCGTATTTATCAAACAGACATTTGCCGTTCCTAATCACACGAGAACGTGCAGAAGACACTGCCCACTTGAGGCTAAGTTTGACTTTCATTGGCTAACGGCTGCTTATCACAAACTACAGGGGCAAAAATATACTTAACTAAGCCTTAAAACAAAAAGGATAATTGAACCAACGGAGAATTAACCTAAATAAATAGCTCTTTAACGTAAACACTTTTATTTTATATATTGAAATGAAGATTTTATTGTTGTTATTTTTATGCGTGATGACAAGTTATTAATCCACGCGATTTTCACTTATAAAGTTCCCCGCTGGTACAGCGGTAAGTCTACGGATTTGCTACCCTAAAATCAGGGGCTCAATTCCCTTCAGTGTACTCAGCTGATAGCCCGACGTGGCTTTGCTCTAAGAAAACACACACACATTCTCTTATAAAACTAATAATCTTCATCTAGGAAATTTCACGTACACTAAGTGTAGGCACTACTGAATGTTGAAGTTTCACGTGGACATAATCAATATATATAAACAAGACTTACCTGAAGTCACCATTAAAGGAAAATCTCCCCTTGATAAAACCAAAATAAATATACACCTTCACAGAACTAAAAATGAAATGTCCACTTGCCTTTAACTAACTACCATCAAATACACACAACAAATTCTTTCCCAATTAATATAAAATACTGACATACCTCTTTCCTAACTAAAATCAACACATCGACACAACTCCTTCCTAACTAAAATCAACACATTAACACAACTCTTTCCTAACTAAAATCAACACATTAACACAACTCCTTCCTAACTAAATCAACACATTAACACAACTCCTTCCTAACTAAAATCAACACATTAACACAACTCTTTCTAAACCAAAATGAAAACATAAACAACTTATTTTTTCTAAAATACGTATACAACTCTTTCCTTAATAAAATAGAATACAGTCAATCTTTTCCTCATTAGAATCAAACACTTACAGAATAATATTTCAGAAGAAGGGTCCACCTTTCGAAAACACTCGTGTTACAGAGTTTTTATAACTTTGTATTGAAACTTCTAAATCTTATACGTTTGCCTGACATCATGCATTTAATTTCAGGCATACAGACTGGGAAATGTTAGAGTCAAACTATGACAGAAAGGTGTTCCAGTCATTATAAGTTTATTAATCTTTTAAAGGTTTTGGAAAGTCTGTTAAAAGATGCTTTGCAAAGTCATGTAATAAAGTTTATTATTTCATTAGATAATCAACATCGTATCACTATGAGAAGTTCTTGTTTTACAAATCTTTTGGCATTCTTTGAAAATGTTGAACCATATGTAAGGGTGTAGATTTGGTGTATCTGGATTTTCAAAAAACCTTTGACAAGGTGCTATATGAAAGTCTTGTAAAAATTGTCTCTATAGATGTTGGTGATAAGATAGTTGATTGGATAGAAGAGTGACTGGATAGAAAACAACAGTGAGTTGTTATGGATGGAGTTTGGTCAAACTGAACTAATGTTACAAGTGGGGTACCTCAGGGCTCAGTCTTAGTCAAACTGAACTAATGTTACAAGTGGGGTACCTCAGGGCTCAGTCTTAGGATCTTTACACGTTTTTATTTACATCAGTGACATATAAGAAGTCTTGTTTGGAATAATGTTCAACCAATTGCTATAGAAACTCTGAGAAGTCTTGTTTGGAGTAATGTTCATCCAATTGCTATAGAAACTCTAAGAAGTCTTGTTTGGAGTAATGTTCAACCAACTGCTTTAGAAACTCTAAGAAGTCTTGTTTGGAGTAATGTTAAACCAACTGCTATAGAAACTTTAAGAAGTCTTGTTTGGAGTAATGTTCAACCAACTGCTATAGAAACTCTAAGAAATCTTGTTTGGAGTAAGGTTCATCCAATTGCTATAGAAACTCTAAGAAGTCTTGTTTGGAGTAATGTTCAACCAACTGCTTTAGAAACTCTAAGAAGTCTTGTTTGGAGTAATGTTAAACCAACTGCTATAGAAACTCTAAGAAGTCTTGTTTGGAGTAATGTTCAACCAACTGGTATAGAAACTCTAAGAAGTCTTGTTTGGAGTAATGTTCAACCAACTGCTGTAGAAACCCTAAGAAGTCTTGTTTGGAGTAATGTTCAAGCAACTGCTATAGAAACTTTAAGAAGTCTTGTTTGGAGCAATGTTCAACCAATTACTATAGAAACTCTAAGAAGTCTTGTTTGGAGTAATGTTCATCCAATTGCTATAGAAACTTTAAGAAGTCTTGTTTGGAGTAATGTTCAACCAATTACTATAGAAACTCTAAGACGTTTTAAGTTTGTAATAACGTGTCAACCACACTACTTTCGCGTGCCAAAGAAACCTTTTGATTATCAGATCAGTTTGGACATGACAGACACACGTATTTTACTACTGTCATTATTAATAAGGCCCAGTTGCACTTGAGGAAAGTGTATTCATTGTTGCTGAAGGGATGTCTTCCAAGCCACGAGATCTCCAACGCTTTTACTTTGAAATATGTTATTAATTTAATATGCGAATATTTTATTTTCCCGTTTCCTTCGCTACAAAAACCTCGGTGAGTGTATGCGTGTAAATACTGAACAGTCAAGTGAAATAAAACAAAATCATAGTCTGTTATAAACAAAAGTCAAAATGATGCACCAACCGAAAAGGTACAGTCAATAATGTGGAATATAATATGTACCCTAGATTTTGGAGGTGACCGTGGAAGTAGGACTCACATTGCGATGGGGATACATCGTCTATCAGTCTTAACTCCGTTCGCCAGGCTCACGTGAAGAATAACCAAATTATAAAATAATCAAACGAATAGTAATTAGGAGAGCGTGATGTGTGTGTTAAAGTCCACTACATCCCACATCTATATCACCCTTCACAGTTTTGGGACGGTTTCTGCTCTCCTAAATAAAGAAGAAGAAAAAATAATGAGGTACTACCACTTACCTAAACTTTTCTCCTGGTATCCACGAACATACGTAAATTTAGCTTGTAAGTCCAGATGCGAGTCCATATCTGAGCATGTATAGAACAAATATTTAGACAGATGAACATGGTTAGTTGCCTTCTTGTTTAAATTTTGTAATGAAAGTGTAATGATAGCAAATTCTCCGTTTCTACAGAGAAATCAATAATGTGTAAATTGTTTCTAGAGGGCGCTTCTTAACTATAACTCCTCCACCAAGATTCACTCTGCTAATTCTTACTGAATACGTCCAACCGCGTTTGAAGTCTATTAATAAAAGCCAAAACATATAATTGTTAAACTTGTAAATATTGAATATCATTTATTGATATTGTTGGAATTTTTATAAATAAGTTTGACAGTTTAGGAATTATTTTTCTCACTTAATAATGTTAACTTCAAGGTCTCAAATAAAATCACTCAAATGGTATCACGACGAACTTCTACAGAATTACGTTCCTCAGCCAATCGAGTGTAAACAGTCTATTAATTAAGAATACTTTTAAGCCACAGAAGTCCTTGGAAGAAGAAACACACCACTTTTAATTAATTTCGATACATTTGTGGAGTTGAGCCAGAAAGAAATTTAATGTCTATATTTTTAAGACAGTTCGACTGGAAGAAGTTCATGTACAGTATGCGAAAATAATACCAAGGACACAAACAAGTGTGTAATAAATAAGTATGTTTAGTGTAGTGGTAATAATGTTTACATCATCGCTATCCGTGGCAGGTATCAGACACATCGGGCAAAAAAATAGTAGTTAAGTCCAGAGGAAGGAAGATCGCCCTCGAACTATCATAATTTTTAACTTATGTTGTTCGTTTTTAGAGGATTGTTTATGGTTATTTTTTAATTTTGTGCAAAGCTACATGAGGACCATCTGCGCTAGCCGTCCCTAGTTTAAGAGTAGTAGATTAGAGGGAATGGAGCTATTGAACACCACCCACCGCCAACTCTTCACTTACTCTTTTATCAACGAATATTGTGACTGATTGTCATATTATGATGCCCCCGCAGCTGAAAGGGCGAGCATGTTCAGTGGTGGAGATTCGAACTTGCATCCTAACCACAAGGTCGTGCCAGGTCCTTTAAGGAATTGATCATCAGGTTTCTCAAATATAGTCATACTGTTGTGTTTTGGGGGATGAACTATATGGCAGATATGTTATTATTATGGGAGAAGACGGTATCATGAGATGTTATGTAAATTTTTTATTTACACCCCTAAGATATAAATCGACACAATGGACGTTCCACGTATTAAGAGTGAACAATGATGTTAGAAATATGAGATGGTAAAATAACTATTTATTAATTGATAGATGAACAACAAAACAGAGACACAGTTGTGGACGAGTTGGTTATATTTTTTTGTAGTTAACTAGATGAAGATTGTATTATATGAAAACTGAATCAAAACTACATGTTGCAATAGTTAATGACTTTCAAACATTCGTTATACACAATTAAGCTGCAAGGACTGTAGAAAGGCTTAGTACATTGTATAGTCTATTAAACCACTGATTATAAAACGCACTTTTCATTTCTCTATCCATTATAAAGACTGCATAATATCTTACGTAATCGTTATTTAGAATAATAACCGTCGTTACAATTTCAGCGTTTAATATCATTTTCATTATCTACAACTATTATTCTGATGATTAGTTGAGAAGAACACAAACAATTTCAGACTTCATTAGGAGTAAATAATTGGAATCTGAACAGATCCGATACCAGAAACTCATTAAAATGCACTTTTTTTCCAACCATGTCGTGTTTTCTTACTGGCAATGTGGATTACCAGCTGTTTTCGGAATTTGAACCCCAGTATATCATACTTATTCGATATCTAGTTGTCCTTTATCAAGTAGAAAATATGTGAATTCATACTAATATACCACTATATTTTCTCAGTTCCGAGGACGACCTTCCATATCACTGAACACAGAATAAAGCCTAGATGTTATTGTACAGTACGTGATATTATTGTACAGTACGTGGTATTATTGTACAATATGTGGTATTATTGTACAGTACGTGGTATTATTGTACAGTACGTAGCACTATTGTACAGTACGTGGTATTATTGTACAATATGTGGTATTATTGTACAGTACGTGGTATTATTGTACAGTACGTACCACTATTGTACAGTACGTGGTATTATTGTATTCCTAGAACTTAATTTATTGACTATTTATATAAATGTTTTAGTGTTATTAAAATACATATCACAAGTAACTTCTTCTAAAATACATCTCACAAGTAACTTCCTTCTAAAATACATCTCACAAGTAACTTCCTCCTAAAATACATCTCACAAGTAACTTCCTTCTAAAATACATCTCACAAGTAACTTCCTCCTAAAATACACATCACAAGTAACTTCCTTCTAAAATACATCTCACAAGTAACTTCCTCCTAAAATACATCTCACAAGTAACTTCCTCCTAAAATACATCTCACAAGTAACTTCCTCCTAAAATACATCTCACAAGTAACTTCCTCCTAAAATACATCTCACAAGTAACTTCCTCCTAAAATACATCTCACAAGTAACTTCCTTCTAAAATACATCTCACAAGTAACTTTCTTTTAAAATACATATCACAAATAACTTCCTTCTAATATAATATCACAAGTAACTTCCTTCTAAAATACATCTCACAAGTAACTTCCTTCTAAAATACATCTCACA
The DNA here is from genome assembly GCF_004210375.1 of Tachypleus tridentatus. Classification (NCBI taxonomy): domain Eukaryota; kingdom Metazoa; phylum Arthropoda; class Merostomata; order Xiphosura; family Limulidae; genus Tachypleus; species Tachypleus tridentatus. The sequence continues at coordinate 5,664,738 of NC_134826.1, read as the reverse complement.
AGTAACTTCCTCCTAAAATACATCTCACAAGTAACTTCCTTCTAAAATACATCTCACAAGTAACTTCCTTTTAAAATACATATCACAAATAACTTCCTTCTAATATAATATCACAAGTAACTTCCTTCTAAAATACATATCACAAGTAACTTCCTTCCACAGTTAATAAGAAAGTAAAAATCTTTATGTACCACAAGAAGAAAACAAAAGGCAGAAAACTTCTGAAACGAGAAATATTTTGTTGTTTTTTAATTTCGCGCGAAGCTACACAAGGACTATCTGCGCTGGTCGACCCCAACTCTAGTAGTGATAGACTAGAGGGAAAGCAACTAGTCAATACTACTTACAGCCAATTCTTGGGGCTATTGTTAACCAATTAACAGTGGGATTGACTTTGGATTTATAACGGACCCATAAAGGCCAGCAGATTTTGTGGTGGGATTGAAACCTACTTACTGGAGATTGCAAATCAACTGCCCTAACCAACAGGTTACACCAGTATAACTAGAAGCAGGAAGATATGACTACAAGACCTCTATTAAACATGAATACGATGTGTTCACGGTTGGTTTTGACATGTCCGTCCCTCAAGTGAAATGTCTTATACTGACATACAAGTGAAGTTAATGAGTTTTGACATGTCCGTCCCTCAAGTGAAATGTCTTATACTGACGTACGAGTAGAGCCGATGAGTGCAAAATGCGCTTTAAATGAGAAACCGATTTTCAAACCATTTCCTCTTGTAGCATTGGAACAACTTCCATTCAAAAAACATATTAATTTTGTCTGTAAAAGCTGTTAAAAGAATGAAACATGTTTAAGTTAGATACATTTAGTATTCAGTTAAAGGTATTACTGTTCTCTTCGAACTATCTTTTCTCTCTTCAGCACATGATTGAGAACAGTAAATAAATCAATTAAAATGTGTCCACGTTGTTCTATGATCGCCAGGATAACTACTGGCTACATATAGAAAAAACTACGACTTTGAATTACGTTCCTCTCAGGATTTTAAATCAGAGGGATAACTGTTGAGAACATGTGGTCATATGTGGGACACCGTACTTAAAACTGCAGGGTTGAAGAGGAAGTTGAAGGAGTGTAGGAGAACCCTAGGTTTCCGATTTCCTGTTTTTAATTCTGGCCATATGTGGGACACCGTACTTAAAACTGCGGGGTTCATGAGGAAGTTGAAGCGGTGTAGGAGAACCCTAGGTTTCCGATTTCCTGTTTTTAATTCCGCATCTTAAAGACAACTAGAAGTTCCAGTAATTTGTGACACAAAGTGTAATTTCTTACATTCCAAGATGGAAATGCATGTAACTTACGTTTGGTTTGGTTTTGTTTGTTTTGAATAACGCACAAAGCTACACGAGGGCTATCTGCGCTAGCCGTTCCTAAGTTAGTAGTGTAAGACTAGAGGGAAGGCAACTTGTCATCACCACCCACCGTCAACTCATAAACTACTCTTTTACCAACAAATATCAAAATTGACAAAGAAATCATTATAACGCCCCCACGCCTGAAAGGGCGAGCATGTTTGGTGTGACGGGGATTCGAATCTGCGAGCCTCAGTCGAGTGCCTTAACCACCACTTCGCCATGCTAGGCCTGTAACTTAGGACCGCGTGTTCATGTAGAGTTTACAACGAAACCTATAATAAAAATTAAACGCTTCTTTTAATAGTCTGTCTCTGTTCTGACTCTGAAAATATCTCACCAGAAACCTCAGTTATGATGTACAATTGTTGGCAGTGTTATCTCATCAGAAACCTCAGTTATGATGTACATTTGTTGGCAGTGTTATCTCATCAGAAACCTCAGTTATGATGTACATTTGTTGGCAGTGTATTCTCATCAGAAACCTCAGTTATGATGTACATTTGTTGGCAGTGTTATCTCGTCAGAAACCTCAATTATGATGTACATTTGTTGGCAGTGTTATCTCATCAGAAACCTCAGTTATCATGTACATTTGTTGGCAGTTTTATCTCATCAGAAACCTCAGTTATCATGTACATTTGTTGGCAGTTTTATCTCACCAGAAACCTCAGTTATGATGTACATTTGTTGGCAGTGTTCCTTTCCGTTCACTACACGTGCTTCCAGCTGCAACTTTCACGTTGGTAGCTTTTATTTGCTACTACTGCACATTGGCCTAATTAATTTCGAAATGTTTTGTTGTTTTATACCGTGAGCATGGTTTTCACACTGGTTCTGATACAAAACAAGCATCAAGTTACTAGACATCAACTGCATGGTTTTCACACTGGTTCTGATACAAAACAACCATCAAGTTACTTGACATCAACTGCATGGTTTTCACACTGGTTCTGATACAAAACAAACATCAAGTTAATTGACATCAACTGCATGGTTTTCACACTGGTTCTGTATACAAAACAAACATTAAGTTACTTGACATCAACTGCATGGTTTTCACACTAGTTCTGATACAAAACAAACATCAGATTACTTGACATCAACTGCATGGTTTTCACACTGGTTCTGTATACAAAACAAACATTAAGTTACTTGACATCAACTGCATGGTTTCACACTTGTTTTGTATACAAAACAAACATCAAGTTACTTGACATCAACTGCATGGTTTTCACACTGGTTTTGATACAAAACAAACATCAGATTACTTGACATCAACTGCATGGTTTTCACACTGGTTCTGATACAAAACAAACATCAAGTTACTTGACATCAACTGCATGGTTTTCACACTGGTTCTGTATATAAAACAAAAAGTAATTTCTTATAAATGAATGAAGATTTTAACAAATAACATCACAGTGCCATCTGCATCTCTTTGTTCATAATTACTTTAGAAACACGGGCTTTTTTTTTTTTTTTGTATCACTGCTGTGAATGTCATATGTTTCTGTCATATGTCATATGTTCACCCTCTTTCTGCATACCAAAATACACAATCATACTGAATGTGTAAATATTCATATTTTCATAGAAAAACACGCAGAGGATAAAAATTACAAACTAGCATACAAAGGTTTATTTGCACTAAATAAAAAACCTTATGATGCACCTGGTGGAAAGTTTCCAAACAGAAATCGCGTGCACGAGAAATTAGTAAGCGATGATAATATATAACAGAAGTTGTAACTTAATAATATCCATTCAAATCGTTTACATATGAAACCTAGTAATCATAACAGTCAGTAACATAACAGTGTTATGTTAAGCAAATTGTAGACAAATTACAGTTAGAAGTATTGGCTCATGTGACGATAAATACAACCATGTGTTTCTAAGTTCTTTATCTGTTCATACGACCCGCGTCCAAGAAAATGATAATTGTTTGTTTGTTTTTTAATTTCCCGCAAAGGTACACGAGGGCTATCTGCGCTAATCGTCCCTAATTTAGCAGTGTAAGACTTGAGTGAAGTCAGCTAGCCATTACCACCCACCGCCAAGTTTTGGACTACTCTTTTGCTAACGAATAGTGGGATTGATAGAAACAATATAATGCCCCAATGGCTGAAAGGGGAAACATACTTGGTATGACGAGGATTCGAACCCGCGATCCTCAGGTTACGACTAGAGTGTCCCCGAACCACCTGTCCATGCCGCGCTACGCGCTAGAAAATAATTAACACACTTGCAAAACTGGGTGTGTAGACCAACTTGACACGAAGAAAGCGTGGTGTGGTACCATGGTGACACTCATTCGTGTAGATGTGGATATAAAAATATTATCTAACATTCAACCATTTACTGCAACGTACACGTTACCTTCATTATGATCCTTAGCAGATGTAATTTTTATAACACCCAGATAATACTTTTATACAACTATGGATACGCCAGGTGTCTCAGTTTACACAGTTCTGTACAAAATTAGTTGACGAAGTTCTCTATAGAAATATGAAAGAGGTCAGGAAATCCACTCTTGTATTTAGATCAGAAATTATAATCGTATTCGTGAGAAAGTTCGAATGCTTCGGTGATTTCTCTTGAGAAGTAGCCTAATGTGATCTGCTGATCAGAAAGTTGAACTCGTAATTTGTGGGTTCGAGTCTCCATCACCGGACATGTTCGCCCTTTCAGTCATGGTGTTGTTATAACCCTGCTATTCGTTCGTCAAGAGTAGCTCATAAGTTGGTAGTAAGCCGGTGGTTGTCAGCTGCTTTCTCTCCAACTGCTAGCTAGCGTTGACCAGCTGCTTTCCCTCTACTCTATCACTGCTAAGGTGGAGACTTCCAGCCGGTGTTGACTGGCTGCTTTCCCTCTAATCTATCATTTCTAGGTTGGGGACTTCCAGCCGGTGTTGACTAGCTGCTTTCCCTCTAATCTATCACTGCTAAGCTGGAGACTGCTAGCCGGTGTTGACTAGATGCTTTCCCTCTAATCTATCACTTCTAAGTTGGGGACTGCTAGTCGGTGTTAACTAGCTGCTTTCCCTCTGATCCATCACTTCTTAGATGGAGACTGCTAGCCGGTGTTGACTGGCTGCTTTCCCTCTAATCTATCATTTCTAGGTTGGGGACTTCCAGCCAGTGTTGACTAGCTGCTTTCCCTCTAATCTATCACTTCTAAGCTGGAGACTGCTAGCCGGTGTTGACTAGATGCTTTCCCTCTAATCTATCACTTCTAAGTTGGGGACTACTAGCCGGTGTTGACTAGCTGCTTTCCCTCTGATCCATCACTTCTAAGTTGGAGACTGCTAGCCGGTGTTGACTGGCTGCTTTCCCTCTAATCTATCATTTCTAGGTTGGGGACTTCCAGCCGGTGTTGACTAGCTGCTTTCCCTCTAATCTATCACTTCTAAGCTGGAGACTGCTAGCCGGTGTTGACTAACTACTTTCCCTCTGATCCATCACTTCTAAGCTGGAGACTGCTAGCAGGTGTTGACTGGCTGCTTTCCCTCTAATCTATCACTTCTTAGATGGAGAGTGCTAGCCGGTGTTGACTGGCTGCTTTCCCTCTAATCTATCATTTCTAAGTTGGGGACTGCTAGTCGGTGTTGACTAGATGCTTTCCCTCTAATCTATCATTTCTAAGTTGGGGACTTCCAGCCGGTGTTGACTAGCTGCTTTCCTTCGACTCTATCACTGCTAAGCTGGGGACTTCCAGCCGGTGTTGACTAGATGCTTTCCCTCTACTATATCACTGCTAAGTTGGGGACTTCCAGCCGGTGTTGACTAGCTGCTTTTCCTCTAATATATCATTTCTAAGCTGGAGACTGCTAGCCGGTGTTGACTAGCTGCTTTCCCTCTAATCTATCATTTCTAAGCTGGGGACTTCCAGCCGGTGTTGACTAGCTGCTTTCCCTCTAATCTATCATTTTTAAGCTGGGGACTTCCAGCCGGTGTTGACTAGCTGCTTTCCCTCTAATCTATCATTTCTAAGCTGGGGACTTCCAGCCGGTGTTGACTAGCTGCTTTCCCTCTAATCTATCACTTCTAAGTTGGGGACTTCCAGCCGGTAGTTACTAGCTGCTTTCCCCGTAATCAATCACTGCTAAGTTAGAGACTACGAGCTAGTGGTGACTATATTATTTTCCCCTAATCTATCACTGCTACTACTGGTGACTAGATGTTTTCCCTCTAATATTCCACAACTAAATTAGGGATCTGTTTTAGTGACATTTAATGAAGAACTTCCTTTAGTTTTAATTGTAAGGAGCTGATAACACTATATAACACAAGTTTTGTTCCTGGATAGTATGTGTTATTACACTATATAACACAAGTTTTGTTCCTGGATAGTATGTGTCATTACACTATATAACACAAGTTTTGTTCCTGGATAGTATGTGTTATTACACTACATAACCAAAGTTTTGTTCCTGGATAGTATGTGTTATTACACTATATAACACAAGTTTTGTTCCTGGATAGTATGTGTTATTACACTATCTAACACAAGTTTTGTTCCTGGATAGTTTGTGTTATTACACTATATAACACAAGTTTTGTTCCTGGATAGTATGTGTTATTACACTATATAACACAAGTTTTGTTCCTGGATAGTATGTGTTATTACACTATATAACACAAATTTTGTTCCTGAATAGTATGTGTTATTACACTATATAACACAAATTTTGTTCCTGGATAGTATGTGTTATTACACTATATAACACAAGTTTTGTTCCTGGATAGTATGTGTTATTACACTATATAACACAAGTTTTGTTCCTGGATAGTATGTGTTATTACACTATATAACACAAGTTTTGTTCCTGGATAGTATGTGTTATTACACTATATAACACAATTTTTGTTCCTGGATAGTATGTGTTATTACACTATATAACACAAATTTTGTTCCTGGATAGTATGTGTTATTACACTATATAACACAAGTTTTGTTCTTGGATAGTATGTGTTATTACACTATATAACACAAATTTTGTTCCTGGATAGTATGTGTTATTACACTATATAACACAAGTTTTGTTCCTGGATAGTATGTGTTATTACACTATATAACACAAATTTTGTTCCTGGATAGTATGTGTTATTACACTATGTAACACAAGTTTTGTTCCTGGATAGTATGTGTTATCACACTATATAACACAAATTTTGTTCCTGGATAGTATGTGTTATTTCTTAATGGCTTATGTTGTAAAAGTACAGAAAATGGCCATTATTACCTTCAAACTTTGCTTTAGTGACCTGGATAATGAAATTTAAAAATTAACCTATTTTCTATGTAAAAATGGGCAAATTTGCACATTTTCATTCACATAAGGTCTGAATAAAACAACATATGAATCAAGATTTACATGCATTTATACTAAAGTTATACAAAGTTGTTTAAAAGTGACTAATTTTTCGAGATTTGCGACTGTAATGTAAATCACTTTCACGTATAGTCTCCCATCATGTTTTAATTATACTCTCCCAGGTCAGAAAAGCAAAGTTTGAAGAGAAAAATAGGTCTTTACCATTTACTTTAGGCATAAGTAATAATGAAATAACACTTTCGACTATCTGTAGTTATGTTTGGAAATAGATCCAGATTATAGAAAACAAAACATAACTGTTTGACAGCAAACTTCCTTGAAATCGTGAGTTCTAATGTATCGTTTCAGCCAATAGGGATACAAACTTTAATTTATATTAAACTGTATAACTTATGACTTGGTTAAACATACAGTGACATTTTTAAGAACTGGAACTCAGGTTAAAGCTTGATGTAATTTATTGTGTGCCAGTTATGTGTTCGTTCCCATGGTTCCTAGCAGGACTCCATTATTGTCCAAACAATTTGAGAAATACAGTCGATGTGTTAATATAAAAAGCACCAATATTTAGGTACAAATAAGCTCACATGTACGAAAAATATTTATTTCAAAAATTCGATTAAAATTATCGTATCTAAAATTCGGTTTCTGGTTATTAACACTTTCAATTAATTCTCAACTCAACGTGTAAAACATGATTCTAAACAGAAAACAATATTGATTTGAACATATATACGTTGCCTTTATTTTACACATAATACACCCCGTTTCTTCAAAAGTTTGAAACAGATACAGTGAACTGGATCCCGAGCAACGTCTACCCGGTCGGAGGCCCGGCATAGTCAGGCGGGTTAAAGGAGTTCGATTCGTAATCTGAGGGTCGCAGATTTGAATCCCTGTCGCACCAAAGATGTTCGTCCTGTCAGCCGTGGGGGCGTTATAATGTGACGGTCAATCCCACTATTCGTTGGTAAAAGAGGTAGCCCAAGAGTTGGCGGTGGGTGGTGATGACTAGCTGCCTTCCCTCTTGTCTTACACTGCTAAATTAGGGACGGCTAGCACAGATAGCCTTTGAGTAGCTTTTCGCGAAATTCAAAACAAACAAACAAATCTACTCGGCCGATAAGACACTTACAGAGTCTGGTATTTCATAAGCCTATCTACTCGGCCAATAAGACACTTACAGAGTCTGATATTTCATAAGCCTACATCGTGTTTTACTTGAAACTTTTGTATTCTAACTTTACCTCAAAAACTAATTAATCTTCTTGTTACACTTGTTTACACGAAGTTTCTTTTTACAATCCTTTACTCAGTTAAAGAGCATTGAAGGGTAAAAAATAATAAAAACACTTTTAAAGTGTTCACTCGATTAAGAATGAATAATATATAGAGCTAATAATGATTAGAACAGACTTTATTGGTTGGTTAATATTAAGTTTGTGATTAGATTGGTTGTTTTGAACTTCTCGCAATGCCATACGAATGCAACCTGCACTAACCGTCCCTAATTTAACAGTGATACACGAGAAGGAAGATAGCTGATTAACATCAATCAACTCTTACCAACAAATATTGGAGTTGAAGGGGCGAACATATCTGGTGACGGGGGTTCGAGCTCCAGACTCTCACACTCCAGTCGATCTCCCTCATCACCAGTCCATACATATCCAGTCGATCTCCCTCATCACCAGTCCATACATATTTGAAAGAAATTCCATATACTTCCAACTGAAGAACGGACTAGAAACAATTCAGTTAGGTTGTCTGAATTTGAGCGACTTTTTAAAAATTCTCACCGGTTTCGCGCGAAAAAATTCGCTTCAGTTTTACGCGACACAAAATTTTTTTCGCTTACTGGTGAAACAGTTCACACTTGTTTTATGTGTGACACAATTTACATCTGTTTTAAGTTTGACACAGTTCACACCAGTTTTATGTGTGACACAATTTACACCTGTTTTATGTGTGACACAATTTACACCTGTTTTATGTGTGATACAATTTACACCTGTTTTATGTGTGATACAATTCACACCTCTTTTATGTGTGACACAATTTACACCTCTTTTATGTGTGACACAATTTACACCTGTTTTATGTGTGACACAGTTCACACCTGTTTTACGTGTGACACAATTTACATCTGTTTTATGTGTGACACAATTTACACCTGTTTTATGCGATATGAAGTTCACACGGATTTCATGCAACAAAAAATTCACATCGGTTTTAACGTGACACGTGGGTCACCCCTGTTTCTTGTGACACACGATTCACGTAGTATTGTTTCTTCATCATTTCTTTCGAATCATTATAATTTTTCTACGTTCTTTCGAACACGTATTACAATACTTATATATGCGGCTGTCACTTTGATCTTGGTTTAAATCTCTAAGTCCAGAGAGAGACTATGTCTAGAGTGTGCGCTGAAACACAACACGGCTTTGAGGTGAGCACGAGTGATACTGAGTTTTGATACCCGCGATGAGCAGAACACATATTGTGTTGTGTAGCTTCGTGCTTAACAACAACACAACAAATTAATTTAATTGCTAACAATTTCGCTCATTTGGTCTCTTGAAAACTCTAGTATGGATGTACGCGACTGACTTGACACAAACCAAGTAATAAACGCCCCTCCCCCAATGACACAGCGGAATGTCTGCAAACATATACTGCGAGAAAGCGGGTTTCGATACTCGTGGGGGGAAGAGCACAAGTCTCTCTTTGTGTAGTTTGTACTTAACAACAAGTGATACACCTACCCTTACAATAACAACAAGTAATACACCTACCCTTACAATAACAACACGTAATACACCTACCCTTACAATAACAACAAGTAATACACCTTCCCTTACAATAACAACAAGTAATACACCTACCCTTACAATAACAACAAGTAATACACCTTCCCTTACAATAACAACAAGTAATACACCTACCCTTACAATAACAACAAGTAATACACCTACCCTTACAATAACAACAAGTAATACACCTTCCCTTACAATAACAACAAGTAATACACCTACCCTTACAATAACAACAAGTAATACACCTACCCTTACAATAACAACAAGTAATACACCTACCCTTACAATAACAACAAGTAATACACCTACCCTTACAATAACAACAAGTAATACACCTACCCTTACAATAACAACAAGTAATACACCTTCCCTTACAATAACAACACGTAATACACCTACCCTACAATAATAACAACAAGTAATACACCTACCCTTACAATAACAACAAGTAATACACCTACCCTTACAATAACAACACGTAATACACCTACCCTTACAATAACAAGTGATACACCTACCCTTACAATAACAACACGTAATACACCTACCCTTACAATAACAACAAGTGATACACCTACCCTTACAATAACAACAAGTAATACACCTACCCTTACAATAACAACAAGTAATACACCTACCCTTACAATAACAACAAGTAATACACCTACCCTTACAATAACAACAAGTGATACACCTACCCTTACAATAACAACACGTAATACACCTACCCTTACAATAACAACAAGTAATACACCTACCCTTACAAAAACAACAAGTAATACACCTTCCCTTACAATAACAACAAGTAATACACCTACCCTTACAATAACAACAAGTAATACACCTTCCCTTACAATAACAACAAGTAATACACCTACCCTTACAAAAGCAACACGTAATACACCTACCCTTACAATAACAACAAGTAATACACCTACCCTTACAATAACAACAAGTAATACACCTTCCCTTACAATAACAACAAGTAATACACCTACCCTTACAAAAACAACAAGTAATACACCTACCCTTACAAAATCTACATAAGACATTCCTCAAAGTTTGGTGTAAGTTATCAGAAGTAAATGTAAAAGTTTGTAAGTTACGATATAACTTTTGTTTTTTAACTTGAAAGTGATATCAATAAATAAAAACATATTTCTTCAGTTGTTCTACACTAACCTAGCGGCTGTACTAAACATCCTTCTCCGGCTGTTCAACACTAACTAGGCGGTTGTACTAAACATCTTTTTCCGGTTGTTCTACACTAACTAGGCGGCTGTACTAAACATCTTTCTCCGGTTGTTCTACACTAACTTAGCGGCTATACTAAACATCTTTCTCCGGTTGTTCTACACTAACTTAGCGGCTACACTAACATAGCGGCTGTACTAAACATCTTTCTCCGTTTGTTCTACACAAACTTAGCGGCTGTACTAAACATCTTTCTCCGGTTGTTCTACACTAACTTAGCGGCTATACTAAACATCTTTCTCCGGTTGTTCTACACTAACATAGCGGCTGTACTAAACATCTTTCTCCGTTTGTTCTACACTAACTTAGCGGCTGTACTAAACATCTTTCTCCGGTTGTTCTACACTAACTTAGCGGCTGTACTAAACATCTTTCTCCGGTTGTTCTACACTAACTTAGCGGCTGTACTAAACATCTTTCTCCGGCTGTTCTACACTAACTTAGCAGCTGTACTATACATCTTTCTCCGGTTGTTCTACACTAACTTAGCGGCTGAACTAAACATCTTTCTCCGGTTGTTCTACACTAACTTAGCGGCTGTACTATACATCTTTCTCCGGTTGTTCTACAATAACTTAGCGGCTGTACTATACATCTTTCTCCGGTGGTTCTACACTAACTTAGCGGCTGTACTATACATCTTTCTCCGGTTGTTCTACACTAACTTAGCGGCTGTACTATACATCTTTCTCCGGTTGTTCTACACTAACTTAGCGGCTGTACTATACATCTTTCTCCGGTGGTTCTACACTAACTTAGCGGCTGTACTATATATCTTTCTCCGGTTATTCTACACTAACTTAGCGGCTGTACTATACATCTTTCTCCGGTTGTTCTACACTAACTTGGCCCGGCATGGCCTAGCGCGTAAGGCGTGCGACTCGTAATCCGAGGGTCGCGGGTTCGCGCCCGCGTCGCGCTAAACATGCTCGCCCTCCCAGCCGTGGGGGTGTATAATGTGACGGTCAATCCCAGTATTCGTTGGTAAAGAGTAGCCCAAGAGTTGGCGGTGGGTGGTGATGACTAGCTGCCTTCCCTCTAGTCTTACACTGCTAAATTAGGGACGGCTAGCACAGATAGCCCTCTAGTAGCTTTGTGCGAAATTTCCAAACAAACAAATCTACACTAACTTAGCGGCTGTACTATACATCTTTCTACAGTTTGTTTTCCGCTGAACCTCGTCCTCTGAGTTTTATGAAATTCTAAGACCCATCATTGAACATATATATACATATATATTTATTAAGTTTAGAAAATCTCAAATTATTAAGAAATGCATATTTTAAACTTCAGTAAATCCTGGCCAGACAATGAAGAGTTGTGAGCCACAGTTTTAGGACCCCTGCCTCACAGATACAGTTCTTTGTTTTGTATAATACAACTATCGGTCACATCGTATACTATATTAATATAAACATAAGTGTGATTCTCACGTGTAATGATTTAAAATAAAATCGATAAAATTAATATTCACTAGCGTAATCTAGCTCACATCGAAACGATAATATACGCAATGTCTCAACCAACATATGCCTGTCGTATCACAGACCGCCTGCTGAGTGTTGATCTTGGGCGAAAGGCCTCGTCAGTTCTAGATATAACAGGTATACTGGTCAACATGTTGCTACATTACCAACTGTCCAGGTATCCTATACTCATCTCAACAAGCGAGAAATTGATATAAACTTTTATTTTCGTCAAGTTTCGAGTTCAATTTAATATTAAGGAATATAATATCGAAACTGTAAATGTTTATTTGAAGTGTGCGCATAATTCGATGTCAAATTAGTTTTGTGTAATTATACTACGTAAATAAACACTGATAAACATGACTACAAAATAACTTATAAAAGCTTTATGAAGTTAGTCAAATTACCGGTCATAGAAGTCTTTAATTACTGTTTACCTGTCCTAATTCAGTCTTTAATTACTGTTTACCTGTCCTAATTCAGTCTTTAATTATTGTTTACCTGTCCTAATTCAGTCTTTAATTACTGTTTACCTGTCCTAATTCAGTCTTTAATTATTATTTACCTGTCCTAATTCAGTCTTTAATTACTGTTTACCTGTCCTAATTCAGTCTTTAATTATTGTTTACCTGTCCTAATTCAGTCTTTAATTACTGTTTACCTGTCCTAATTCAGTCTTTAATTACTGTTTACCTGTCCTAATTCAAATGCATTTCTTAAGCGAAATTCGAGCGCTATGTTCAAGGCGAAGGCGCTAGAAAAAGCGTTTTGAAAATATAAATGCGTAAGTATGAGATCAGGAATGGAACCCAGGATTGTAGTCCATAGACTTACTTCTATCTCAACAAATTGTTGGATGTTTGAAACTCTGTACTAGTAAAGCCAAATGTTAACGTGATTTTGCATCTCAATCATGCTTAAACAAATATACTAGTTTGGGTTTCAGTTTCCTTTCTTTTACGTAACTAAATAGTTGTATTTTCTCTACGAAACTCATGAGATCAAAGCAAGAAGAAATATCTATCCGAGACAGAGTTACTATTATTAACTGTAGGTTTCGACACAACACAGACATGTCTCCCAAGTCCTAAAATCTTAAATATCTCGATATACAATAGCTGTAAATATTTAATAAAATATTAAACTTTCCAGTATATACCTTAAGTTCTACCACACCAACCATACAACTCTGATCTACATACTATCTGATGTTTGGTAAAAACTACGTTTCTTAAGTAGAAAGGCTGTATATTTCGAAATTAGTAAAGTAACTTTATTTTGCCAAAATAATATTATAGATAATTATCTACAATATTAACGAAACTGGCGTCTCCAATGTTGCCTTATTCTTTTTAGAAACAAAACTAATTAAAGGTTGTAACTGAATATAGGCCTAATTGAGAGTCCTAACCCTGATCATCATAACAGTGTTACCGAAACGTTGTGCCAAACACAAAATGTTGGTTTTATGGTGCGTGTGTTATTTTTTTACCCTCAATATAGGAAAGAAATTATAAATCAGTTATAGCTGTGTTAAACTTCGTTTTGATATATAACTAAATTTGTTTGTGACCAGAAAGTCGGTACGTTTATTATATCCTGTTTAATGCAGAAGAAAACGTAAGTTTTAAAGGTTTACATGTTGGTAAACTAAACACACAAAACACAGCATGTTTTCAGAATGGTAGTTCAATTCAATTTAAAAGTCAGTCTATATGACAAGACTGATTAGTCATTTATCGTTTCATAACCACTGTGTGTGTATGTATTGATGACTGCATAATTTCACAGTTTATGCACTGAGACTGACAGCTTGGTTATTTCGAGTGCAGTTTATGTATCATGATCGGAAAGCTAATAACTACATAAGCAGTTTATGTATCATGATCGGAAAGCTAATAACTACATAAGCAGTTTATGTATCATGATCGGAAAGCTAATAACTACATAAGCAGTTTATGTATCATGATCGGAAAGCTAATAACTACATAAGCAGTTTATGTATCATGTTTGGTAAAGTAATACCTACATAAGCAGTGTATGTATCATGATTGGTAAGCAAATAACTACATAAGCAGTTTATGTGTCATGATTGGTGAAGTAATAACTACATAAGCAGTTTATGTGTCATGATTGGTAAAGTAATAACTACATAAGCAATTTATGTATCATGATTGGTAAGGTAATAACTACATAAGCAGTTTATGTGTCATGTTTGGTAAAGTAATAACTACATAAGCAGTTTATGTGTCATGATTGGTAAGGTAATAACTACATAAGCAGTTTATGTGTCATGATTGGTAAAGTAATAACTACATTAGCAGTTTATCTATCATGATTGGTAAAGTAATAACTACATAAGCAGTTTATGTGTCATGATTGGTAAAGTAATAACTACATTAGCAGTTTATGTGTCATGATTGGTAAAGTAATAACTACATTAGCAGTTTATGTATCATGATTGGTAAAGTAATAACTACATAAGCAGTTTATGTGTCATGATTGGTAAAGTAATAACTACATAAGCAGTTTATGTGTCATGATTGGTAAGGTAATAACTACATAAGCAGTTTATGTATCATGATCGGAAAGCTAATAACTACATAAGCAGTTTATGTATCATGATCGGAAAGCTAATAACTACATAAGCAGTTTATGTATCATGTTTGGTAAAGTAATAACTACATAAGCAGTGTATGTATCATGATTGGTAAGCAAATAACTACATAAGCAGTTTATGTGTCATGATTGGTGAAGTAATAACTACATAAGCAGTTTATGTGTCATGATTGGTAAAGTAATAACTACATAAGCAATTTATGTATCATGATTGGTAAGGTAATAACTACATAAGACGTTTATGTGTCATGATTGGTAAGGTAATAACTACATAAGCAGTTTATGTGTCATGATTGGTAAGGTAATAACTACATAAGCAGTTTATGTGTCATGATTGGTAAAGTAATAACTACATTAGCAGTTTATGTGTCATGATTGGTAAAGTAATAACTACATAAACAGTTTATGTGTCACGTTTGGTAAAGTAATA
The DNA here is from genome assembly GCF_004210375.1 of Tachypleus tridentatus. Classification (NCBI taxonomy): domain Eukaryota; kingdom Metazoa; phylum Arthropoda; class Merostomata; order Xiphosura; family Limulidae; genus Tachypleus; species Tachypleus tridentatus. Next base: position 5,649,424 of record NC_134826.1, on the reverse strand, counting down.
ACTACATAAGCAGTTTATGTGTCATGATTGGTGAAGTAATAACTACATAAGCAGTTTATGTGTCACGTTTGGTAAAGTAATAACTACATAAGCAGTTTATGTGTCATGATTGGTGAAGTAATAACTACATAAGCAGTTTATGTGTCATGATTGGTAAAGTAATAACTACATTAGCAGTTTATGTGTCATGATTAGTAAGGTAAAAACTACATAAGCAGTTTATGTATCATGATTGGTAAAGTAATAACTACATAAGCAGTTTATGTGTCATGATTGATAAAGTAATAACTACATTAGCAGTTTATGTGTCATGATTGGTAAGGTAAAAACTACATAAGCAGTTTATGTATCATGATTGGTAAAGTAATAACTACATAAGCAGTTTATGTGTCATGATTGGTAAAGTAATAACTACATTAGCAGTTTATGTGTCATGATTGGTAAAGTAATAACTACATAAGCAGTTTATGTGTCATGATTGGTAAAGTAATAACTACATAAGCAGTTTATGTGTCATGTTTGGTAAAGTAATAACTACATAAGCAGTTTATGTGTCATGATTGGTAAAGTAATAACTAGATTAGCAGTTTATGTGTCATGATTGGTAAGGTAATAACTACATAAGCAGTTTATGTGTCATGATTGGTAAAGTAATAACTACATTAGCAGTTTATGTATCATGATTGGTAAAGTAATAACTACATAAGCAGTTTATGTGTCATGATTGGTAAAGTAATAACTACATAAGCAGTTTATGTGTCATGATTGGTAAGGTAATAACTACATAAGCAGTTTATGTGTCATGATTGGTAAGGTAATAACTACATAAGCAGTTTATGTGTCATGATTGGTAAGGTAATAACTACATAAGCAGTTAATGTATCGTGATTGGTAAAGTAATAACTACATAAGTATTTTATGCGCTCACATTAAACTGTGTTCCGTTTCTCTATTATTATACAGTTCCTCACACTCACTCGAAAATAATGTTGTTTCTGAGATATGGTTTGTATGAGAACCATAGAATGAACGTTTAACAGTCGTAGAAATATGTTGTATATTCTGTTTTCACCATACGTCCGTTCACTACACGTGTATTTGTAGACGTTATATGTTTGTTAACCAGAATAATCATTACAACAATTTCGCCGATAATAATGAGCACTATTAGCTATCAGAAATATTAAATAACTTTTATAATAGCTCTAGTTGGTGTGGATGATATTAAAGTAAATTGTTCTTAGCTCTAGTTGGTGTGGATAATATTAAAGTAAATTGTTCTTAGCTCCAGTTGGTGTGGATGATATTAAAGTAAATTGTTCTTAGCTCTAGTTGATGTGGACGATATTAAAGTAAATTGTTCTTAGCTCTAGTTGGTGTGGATGATATTAAAGTAAATTGTTCTTAGCTCCAGTTGGTGTGGATGATATTAAAGTAAATTGTTCTTAGCTCTAGTTGGTATAGATGATATTAAAGTAAATTGATCTTAGCTCTAATTGGTGTGGACGATATTAAAGTAAATTGATCTTAGCTCTAGTTGGTGTGGACGATATTAAAGTAAATTGTTCTTAGCTCTAGTTGATGTGGACGATATTAAAGTAAATTGTTCTTAGCTCTAGTTGGTGTGGATGATATTAAAGTAAATTGTTCTTAGCTCCAGTTGGTGTGGACGATATGAAAGTAAATTGATCTTAGCTCTAGTTGGTGTGGACGATATGAAAGTAAATTGTTCTTAGCTCTAGTTGGTGTGCATGATATTAAAGTAAATTGTTCTTAGCTCTAGTTGGTGTGGATGATATTAAAGTAAATTGTTCTTAGCTCCAGTTGGTGTGGATGATATTAAAGTAAATTGATCTTAGCTCTAGTTGGTGTGGACGATATTAAAGTAAATTGTTCTTAGCTCTAGTTGGTGTGGATGATATTAAAGTAAATTGTTCTTAGCTCTAGTTGGTATAGATGATATTAAAGTAAATTGATCTTAGCTCTAATTGGTGTGGACGATATTAAAGTAAATTGATCTTAGCTCTAGTTGGTGTGGACGATATTAAAGTAAATTGTTCTTAGCTCTAGTTGATGTGGACGATATTAAAGTAAATTGTTCTTAGCTCTACTTGGTGTGGATGATATTAAAGTAAATTGTTCTTAGCCCTAATTGGTGTGGATGATCTTAAAGTAAATTGATCTTAGCTCTAGTTGGTGTGGACGATATTAAAGTAAATTGTTGTTAGCTCTAGTTGGTGTGGATGATATTAAAGTAAATTGTTCTTAGCTCTAGTTGGTGTGGACGATATTAAAGTAAATTGTTCTTAGCTCTAATTGGTGTGGATGATATTAAAGTAAATTGTTCTTAGCTCTAGTTGGTGTGGATGATATTAAAGTAAATTGATCTTAGCTCTAGTTGGTGTGGACGATATTAAAGTAAATTGTTCTTAGCTCTAGTTGGTGTGGACGATATTAAAGTAAATTGTTCTTAGCTCTAGTTGGTATGGATGATATTAAAGTAAATTGTTCTTAGCTCTAATTGGTGTGGATGATATTAAAGTAAATTGTTTTTAGCTCTAGTTGGTGTGGATGATATTAAAGTAAATTGTTCTTAGCTGTAGTTGGTGTGGATGATATTAAAGGAAATTGTTGTTAGCTCTAGTTGGTGTGGATGATATTAAAGTAAATTGATCTTAGCTCTAGTTGGTGTGGATGATATTAAAGTAAATTGATCTTAGCTCTAGTTGGTGTGGATATATTAAAGTAAATTGTTCTTAGGTCTAGTTGGTGTGGATGATATTAAAGTAAATTGTTCTTAGCTCTAGTTGGTGTGGATGATATTAAAGTAAATTGATCTTAGGGTACATGAAGCTACATATCAGTGAACATAGAGTTTTGTATTAATAAAGGGTGTATGAATCTACATAACAGTGAATATGGAGCTTTGTGTTAATAAAGGGTGTATGAATCTACATAACCGTGAATATGGAACTTTGTCTTAATAAAGGGTACATGAAGCTACATATCAGTGAATATGGAGCTTTGTGTTAATAAAGGGTACATGAAGCTATATATCAGTGAATATGGAGCTTTGTCTTAATAAAGGGTACATGAAGCTACATAACAGTGAATATGGAGCTTTGTGTTAATAAAGGGTGTATGAATCTACATAACAGTGAATATGGAGCTTTGTCTTAATAAAGGGTACATGAAGCTACATATCAGTGAATATGGAGCTTTGTCTTAATAAAGGGTACATGAAGCTACATATCAGTGAATATGGAGCTTTGTCTTAATAAAGGGTACATGAAGCTACATATCAGTGAATATGGAGCTTTGTCTTAATAAAGGGTACGTGAAGCTACATAACAGTGAATATGGAGCTTTGTGTTAATAAAGGGTACATGAAGCTATATATCAGTGAATATGGAGCTTTGTCTTAATAAAGGGTGTATGAAGCTACATATCAGTGAATATGGAGCTTTGTCTTAATAAAGGGTACATGAAGCTATATATCAGTGAATATGGAGCTTTGTGTTAATAAAGGGTGTATGAAGCTACATATCAGTGAAAACTTCAAGTTGAATACCTTTTCATTTAAAAATATATAAACTTGGATTAACCTTTTGGTCAATGCACTGGACTGTTGTGAATGGAAGGGCCGAAGATTGTTGGCTACACACAATTTTTTTCTTTTGAAAATAAATCCTAGAGGTCTCTGATCTGGCCGTGCAATAAACGTGCGCACAACGTTTAGGTAGGTGCAAATGTTTGTTTGTTTCTTGTTGTTTTTTTAATTGCGCGCAAAGCTACTCGAGGGCTATCTGCACTAGCCATCCCTAATTTAGCAGTGTTAGACCAGAGGGAAGGCAGCTAGTCATCACCAACTCTTGGGCTACTCTTTCACCAACGAATAGTGAGATTGACCGTCACATTATAACGCCCCCACGGCTGAAACGGAGAGCATATTTGGTGCGACCGGGATTCGAACTCGGATTACGAGTTGTAATTTTAAAACATTTACAATACATGTACGCATGCGTTTGTAAACCGGTGTTCCAGTGTTTAACAAAATGTAAGATATATTTGGACCATCAAGTCAGACTATACATCACATCTTTATAAATGTCGTGAACTTTCTATCGAAACTCTTTATGTCTTTATGTGTAATTTTACTACACTGGTATTCAGTCTCTGTGTTCTGATGGATTTCAAAATGTTTAGAATGTGTTATGAGTTTCCAATTACAGTTATTTAAATTAACTTAAATTCGTGTGTTGTACTCACACGTGTAATCCATGACACAAAACTAGTGAAGGAAAAGGAAATTAGGAAGTCTGCGTTAACAAGTGGAAATATGAGTGTTGTGTTAAGTGGGACATGAAACTTTTATACACTAATGTGTATATACCAGTAGTGTATGTTCCCTTTGATAGTTAGATAAATACGTATAAGATACAGATAGAAAGCTGGCTTATATTATCTTTATTATATCTACTTCTTTACGACTTTATTAGTTAATGTACTACAGAAATATACTTTTCAAAATAAATTATACTATCGTTTTCTTTATAAAACTTATGTACTAGTATTATCTACCTTAGACAAATTAATACTGCCAGCTTGGTCCAGGTCAAACTAGTATTATCTACCTTAGACAAATTAATACTGCCAGCTTGGTCCAGGTCAAACTAGTATTATCTACCTTACACAACTTAATACTGCCAGCTTGGTCCAGGTCAAACTAGTATTATCTACCTTAGACAAATTAATACTGCCAGCTTGGTCCAGGTCAAACTAGTATTAACTACCTAAGACAAATTAATACTGCCAGCTTGGTCCAGGTCAAACTAGTATTAACTACCTAAGACAAATTAATACTGCCAGCTTGGTCCAGGTCAAACAAGTATTATCTACCTTACACAAATTAATACTGCCAGCTTGGTCCAGGTCAAACAAGTATTATTTACCTAAGACAAATTAATACTGCTAGCTTGGTCCAGGTCAAACAAGTATTATCTACCTTACACAAATTAATACTGACAGCTTGGTCCAGGTCAAACAAGTATTATCTACCTTACACAAATTAATACTGCCAGCTTAGTCCAGGTCAAACAAGTATTATCTACCATAGACAAATTAATACTGCCAGCATAGTCCAGGTCAAACAACTATTATCTACCTTAGACAAATTAATACTGCCAGCTTAGTCCAGGTCAAACAACTATTATCTACCTTAGACAAATTAATACTGCCAGCTTAGTCCAGGTCAAACAAGTATTATCTACCATAGACAAATTAATACTGCCAGCTTAGTCCAGGTCAAACATGTATTATCTACCATAGACAAATTAATACTGCCAGCTTGGTCCAGGTCAAACAAGTATTATCTACCTTACACAAATTAATACTGCCAACTTAGTCCAGGTCAAACAAGTATTATCTACCTTAGATTAGGTCAAATTAATACTGCCAGCTTAGTCCAGGTCAAACAAGTATTATCTACCTCAGACTAGGTCAAATTAATACTGCCAGCTTGGTCCAGGTTAAACAAGTATTATCTACCAGATTACTTTAATTTCATCAATCGAGATTAGACCAGATTAATTCCTTGAACTAAGGTCAGGTCAAGTCAGATTTCTGCAATCATTTCAACTTATGTCAGGCTAACATTTTTGTTAGCTTGTTTGTTGTTCAATACAAAGCTATAGAATGGGTTACTGTCTATGTCCATCACAGGTATCGAAATTCGGTGTATTTTTAGGTATAAAGCTTTAGATTTTTCGCTCTGTCACTGAGCAGGAAGGTGGCAGGTTAATGTCAATAATGTCATATTCATATAACGAATAGCATACATATAAATATATGTGCAGTTGACACACCGACCAAATATATGTGTAGTGTAAGAACAGGACTTTGTAAACTCAATATACAACACCTACAAACACATGTGTAATGGACGAACAACAGTATGAAAATAGAATATACAACATCTACAAATACGTATGTAAGGGGCGAACAACAGTATAGAAATAGAACATACAACATCTACAAATACGTATGTAAGGGACGAACAACAGTATAGAAATAGAACATACAACATCTACAAATACGTATGTAAGGGGCGAACAACAGTATAGAAATAGAACATACAACATCTTCAAATACATGTGTAATGGTCGAACAACAGTGTAAAAATAGAATATGAAACATCTACAAATACGTATGTAAGGGACGAACAACAGTATGGAAATAGAACATACAACATCTACAAACACAAGTGTAATGGTCGAACAACAGTGTAAAAATAGAATATGAAACATCTACAAATACATGTGTAATGGTCGAACAACAGAATGGAAATAGAACATACAACATCTACAAATACATGTGTAATTGACGAACAACAGTATGGAAATAGAATATACATCTAAATATACATGTGTAATTAACAGACCAAACTGTATAAACAGGGAAAACAGTACATACAAATACATGGTTAGTGGAAGAACCGCATTGTGTAAATACAATACATATCATTACAAATACATGGTTAGTGGAAGAACCGCATTGTGTAAATACAATATATATCATTACAAATACATGGTTAGTGGAAGAACCGCATTGTGTAAATACAATATATATCATTACAAATACATGGTTAGTGGAAGAACCGTATTGTATAAATACAATATATATCATTACAAATACATGGTTAGTGGAAGAACCGCATTGTGTAAATACAATATATATCATTACAAATGCATGGATAGTGGAAGAACCGCATTGTGTAAATACAATATATATCATTACAAATACATGGTTAGAAAAAGAACTGCATTGTGTAAATACAATATATATCATTACAAATACATGGTTAGTGGAAGAACCGCATTGTGTAAATACAATATATATCATTACAAATACATGGTTAGTGGAAGAACCGCATTGTATAAATACAATATATATCATTACAAATACATGATTAGTGGAAGAACCGCATTGTATAAATACAATATATATCATTACAAATACATGGTAAGTGGAAGAACCGCATTGTATAAATACAATATATATCATTACAAATACATGGTTAGTGGAAGAACCGCATTGTGTAAATACAATATATATCATTACAAATACATGGTTAGTGGAAGAACCGCATTGTGTAAATACAATATATATCATTACCAATACATGGATAGTGGAAGAACCGCATTGTGTAAATACAATATATATCATTACAAATACATGGTAAGTGGAAGAACCGCATTGTATAAATACAATATATATCATAACAAATACATGGTTAGTGGAAGAACCGCATTGTGTAAATACAATATATATCATTACAAATACATGGTTAGTGGAAAAACCGCATTGTGTAAATACAATATATATCATTACCAATACATGGATAGTGGAAGAACCGCATTGTGTAAATACAATATATATCATTACAAATACATGGTAAGTGGAAGAACCGCATTGTATAAATACAATATATATCATTACAAATACATGGTTAGTGGAAGAACCGCATTGTATAAATACAATATATATCATTACAAATACATGGTTAGTGGAAGAACCGCATTGTGTAAATACAATATATATCATTACCAATACATGGATAGTGGAAGAACCGCATTGTGTAAATACAATATATATCATTACAAATACATGGTTAGTGGAAGAACCGCATTGTATAAATAGGGTATACAAGGTGAAGTTTCATGTAAAGCCAGTTAGAATTACAAGACTGGTTGGTCATTTATCGTTTCACAAACAGTTTGTGTGCTTGTACTGATGATATAACAATTCCACAGTTCATGTACTAAGATGGACAGCTTGGTTATTTCGAGTGCAGTGGATAACGTGATTGGTAAGGTAATAACTACATTAGCAGTTCATGTATCATGATTGGTAAGGTAACAATTACATAAACGGTTTATGTGTCATGATTGGTGAAATAATAACTACATTAGCAGTTTATGTGTTAAAATTAAAAATTCAACCGTGCTCCGTTTCTCTGTTATATTGTTCAGAACAAATTAATTACGGAATGGGAGCCCCCTACTCTAATAAAAGTTCTGTTGTTTCTAAGGTACAAAAGTTACGATAAGAACTGTTGGGGAAACATTTAATAAAATGAACAAATTAAATGACTTTCAAATCAAAATTAACCAGGAAAACGAAAATGTTCAAATTCTGTACCATATTACTGGGTTACACAGTCTCTAGTTATATGTTGAAACAATAGGGTTGAAGAATACATACAGCTTGTTTATAGTCGGAATAAATGTTTATGTAAAATAAAGGTTGAACTGTTTAATATTGTTATCATTAAGATAAGTGTAATTTAGCTGTTCAACCTTCAGTTTGTTTGTTCAGCCCAAAGCTCTGCAATGGGCGGTTTGCACGGGAAATCGAACCCCACATTTTTAGCATTATGAGTCGAACATACCGGCAACTCGTTAACCTTTGTTGATCACGGTTAAGTTGTAATTATACACATCCAACACAGCTGTTATATTAAACCAGGATGCACAAGTTAAGAAAATCGAATAGAGATAGCGTGTACGTGACTAAGTGTTGACTGTGACACTTTACTCAGGCCTCGACTAAAACCGATGGTATGGAATTTCCGAAGTGATAATTTTTCCAAATTGGTTGTTCTTTGTTTTTGTTTCACAGTCTTTTGTTACATGATTATATACTGACGCTTAACTATTGAGTTTCAACTTCTGCATTATACACAGAAACCCAAAGGTTCATTTCCAAATTATCATTTGAAAGACGAAAACAACAAATCGTTTTCCGTTAATAAATAATTCATATTTATTTATCATACAACTTTAAAATGCTAGAGGGTTTTATAGAATTTAGTGTTTGTTTTTTAACATAAATTATCCACTTTTATCAGATTCAAAAGAATTTTCTCTCCTTCTGCGTACTTATGGCTTATATAAAATAAAATGTTATGACATAAGACTGCTTATTAATAACTCTTAGAATAGTTGCTTTACACAGAATACATTGAACCTTTAAGCTCTAAGGCAGCTTAAAATAAAAAGATAAGCTACTTTAGGCCAGCAAATGAATTTATTATGCGACAAGTTTATATATTTTTATTACAAGAAGGTAACTTAGTAAACATGTATACTTCTTAGAGCTTTAGCTACCATATTAAGAAAACAAAGTGCGTAGGGGTTCAGTAATCGTTTGTAAAGTAGGAAAAGGATGTACTTTAAGTTTGGAAATGTTTGCTAACGTAAAAAGGAAATGTCATTTTGATATTGGACATCTGTGCTAAGACCAGATGACCATGTACTTTAAGTTTGGAAATGTTTGCTAACGTAAAAAGGAAATGTCATTTTGATATTGGACATCTATGCTAAGACCAGATGACCATGTACTTTAAGTTTGAAAATGTTTGCTAACGTAAAAAGGAAATGTCATTTTGATATTGGACATCTGTACTAAGATCAGATGACCATGTACTTTAAGTTTTGAAATCATTGCTAAGATTACAAAACAATACACTTAAAGCTCTCGGATTGTAGATCACAATGGATGAAGACGATTCTTTGAATCTCCTCAGCAAGTAGAAAATAATACAAGAACGTCATAGAATGCAAATGATGTAATTGTAGCCCATCAGACAGCTATAGAGAAAAATGTGATCAGAGCATCAAGTTAACATTGTCTCCATTTATCAAGGAAAAATAACATTTACATGTTCTAGGTAGTTACTTAGTTGTTACAATGAAAGATAGCCCGATGTGGCTTTGCTATAAAAAAAATAACACAAAGAAAGAAAAACAGCTTTATTTTGAGGCACGTGACCAATTGCGAATTGCTGATAAAATTGTATGTTTTGTCCTTAAGATAACTAGTTGATAAATCGTAATGACTGTAGTGTTATCCAGAAACCATAACCAAACTTGCTGTAGTGATTATACATTTCACTTCGATATTTAAGAGTAAACATTTGTCCATATTAAAGATAATATTGCTCCCTGCGGTGGATATTTTCTATTCTTAACGCTTTGGCTTTTTGTACCGAAACAGTGAGATTTTCTAATCCAGAGGATAAATGTTTTTGTTGTTGTTGTATTCAATGAAATTAATTTTCAAACCTTAAACTGAAAGAACCCGTAAGTTCATTTTTAAAAGAAACGCTAAAGATAGAAGAACGTGGATGTATTGAAAGTGACCGAACATAGCTCAGTTTAAACGATTTGTGAAGAAAAATACAGGACATAGAAAAAAATACTATATTTATTCTATAATTTATTTTCTTAATAGGAGGCCCGGCATGGCCAGATGGGTTAAGGCGTTCGAGTCGTAATCCGAAGGTCGCGGGTTCGAATCCCCGTCGCACCAACCATGCTCTTCCTTTCAGCCGTGGGAGCGTTATAACGTGACGGTCAATCCCACTATTCGTTGGTAAAAGAGTAGTCCAAGTGTTGGCGGTGGGTGGTGATGACTAGCTGCCTGCCCTCTAGTCTTACACTGCTAAATTAGGGACGGCTAGCACAGATAGCCCTCGTGTAGCTTTGCGCGAAAATTAAAAAACAAACAAACAAAACAAACTGTTAACGACATCTATAGACGAAGTTCAGAAACGTCATGTTTTCAACAGTTTTTACACTTAATAATCAACTCGAAGTCAAAAAAGGATAAAAGATTCTTATAAAGAATCATAAAACCTATTAGCTTACTTTCCATGACATGTGCTCAGCTTAAGGAAATATATATTGTACTTCATGTTGCTTATTCCTCCATCCTGTCTAGACTTTAAGAAACAGTCAACCCTGATGTATAGCGATTTTACCTCGTGTGTCGCAAACCTCTTGAGGCGCGTGCTGCCTGTGGTGTCGCTAAAACTCTGAAGCGTCCTGTTGCTTCAGAAGGCGATGTATGATAAAGCTATGAGTGAGAGTTAGGTATTGTCTTAGAATTTTTGGAACAAAACGTAGTCTAAAGTAGATTATATAAAGATAATTTAAATCGTTTCATTCCAAATTATATAACCACTGAAACAAGAAAATTATATCATAAAGATATACCAGAAGCTTTCAGTGTGGTCCGTAATTTGTCAACCTTTATTAATCCTCTCAAGCATGAACGACTCAATGAAACATCTGTTTACCCTTCAAATTCCTCTATGTAGCCTTCAAGGCTAACATTATTTTAGAAGTTTGATTCAACTTTATGTAGTAAAAAATTAGGAAATTATAGGGTGATGAAAAACTTTGCTCGATAACAACAACAAAAATTATAAACTTTATCTCTGATATGGCGGTTTAATTCACGTGCGCACAACGTATTATTCAGGCAGAATATTATAAATCTAGTAAGCTTTCACTACGTGTACACATGCGTTTGTAAACCGGTGTTCCAGTGTTTAACAAAAATGTAAGATATATTTGGACCATCAAGTCACACTATACATCACATCTTTATAAATGTCGTGAACTTTCTATCGAAACTCTTTATGTCTTTATGTGTAATTTTACTACACTGGTATTCAGTCTCTGTATTCTGATGGATTTCAAAATGTTTAGAATGTGTTATGAATTTCCAATTACAGTTATTTAAATTAACTTAAATTCGTGTGTTGTACTCACACGTGTAATCCATGACACAAAACTAGTGAAGGAAAAGGAAATTAGGAAGTCTGCGTTAACAAGTGGAAATATTAGTGTTGTGTTCCTTGCAAGAAGAGAATTGCACACGAGAGTGTAATACGCCAATGAAACTCTGGTGTATAGATGTGTTCTATTTAATATTTCGATAGGTACACAGAAAATAAACAGATAGATAAATGGAGAGATAGATACACAGATGGGTAGCTATACAGATGGTTTAACGATAAATAGAGTGATGGTTCAATAGATAGAAGAAAGAATAATAGTCTAGATAAGTAAACAGATATACGAAGAGATGGATAGATAGTTTAAATGTATTCACAACATAACTAAGTACGTATGAAACATTTACATGGTAACTCTTCAACACATATCTTTTTCAAGAAATTTATGTTACTTAATCATGTTCATTTTCTGTAAAATTACTTCCGTATTTTCTATATACAACAGAAACAATGAAATCTGGTTTAAAACTTTTTATTCACTTCGGTATTTAGCACTTATAGTTGTAAGTCAATGTACTGCAGAAAAAATATTTTGTAAAATTAATTCTAGAATTGTTTTTTTACCAACTTCATGTAATGTTTAAAATATTAAAATTAAAACAAATATTTGCGAAGAACAATTTATATTTCCTTTGAAGAGGCAAACACGGAGATATTTTGATACTTTAATAGAATTTCTTTATATACCTATTTATTACATCTGGATATCTAGGTTCTAGAGGTAACGTTTTCACTTCAAAATGTCTGCTTTAACCCTAAAACCTTTACAATGTACATGGAAAGTCACGAAGAAAATGTTCAGGCCAGATTACGCTAATACGAATAACCTAAAACAAATTAAACGGGTGTTATCTACCTTAGACTAGGTCAAATTAATACAGCCAGCCTATACCAGCTCAAACTAGTATTATCTACCTAGTAGGGTCAAATTAATACCATCAACCTAGACCAAATCAAACTAGTATTATGTATCTTAGAGTAGGTCAAATTAATACCACCAACCTAGATCAGGTCAAACTAGTATTATCTAACTTAGACTAGGTCAAGTTAATACCACCAACCTTGATCAGGTCAAACTAGTATTATCTAACTTAGACTAGGTCAAATTAATGCCATCAACCTTGATCAGGTCAAACTAGTATTATCTAACTTAGACTAGGTCAAATTAATGCCATCAACCTAATAAGGTCAAACTGGTATTATGTATCTTAGAGTAGGTCAAATTAATACCACAAACCTAGATCAGGTCAAACTAGTATTACCTAACTTAGACTAGGTCAAATTAATACCACCAACCTATACCAGCTCAAACTAGTATTATCTACCTAGTAGGGTCAAATTAATACCATCAACCTAGATCAGGTCAAACTAGTATTACCTAACTTAGACTAGATCAAATTAATACCACCAACCTAGATCAGGTCAAACTAGTATTACCTAACTTAGACTAGGTCAAATTAATACCACCAACCTATACCAGCTCAAACTAGTATTATCTACCTAGTAGGGTCAAATTAATACCATCAACCTAGATCAGGTCAAACTAGTATTACCTAACTTAGACTAGATCAAATTAATACCACCAACCTATACCAGCCCAAACTAGTATTATCTACCTAGTAGGGTCAAATTAATACCATCAACCTAGACCAAATCAAACTAGTATTATGTATCTTAGAGTAGGTCAAATTAACACCACCAACCTAGATCAGGTCAAACTAGTATTATCTAACTTAGACTAGGTCAAATTAATACCACCAACCTAGATCAGGTCAAGCTAGTATTATCTAACTTAGACTAGGTCAAATTAATACCACCAACCTACACCAGCTCAAACTAGTATTATCTACCTAGTAGGGTCAAATTAATACCATCAACCTAGATCAGGTCAAACTAGTATTACCTAACTTAGACTAGATCAAATTAATACCACCAACCTATACCAGCTTAAACTAGTATTATCTACCTAGTAGGGTCAAATTAATACCATCAACCTAGACCATATCAAACTAGTATTATGTATCTTGGAGTAGGTCAAATTAATACCACCAACCTAGATCAAGTCAAACTAGTATTACCTAACTTAGACTAGGTCAAATTAATGCCATCAACCTAATAAGGTCAAACTAGTATTATCTAACTTAGACTAGGTCAAATTAATTCCATCAACCTAATAAGGTCAAACTAGTATTATGTATCTTAGAGTAGGTCAAAGTAATACCACAAACCTAGATCAGGTCAAACTAGTATTATCTAACTTAGACTAAGTCAAATTAATGCCATCAACCTAATATGGTCAAACTAGTATTATCTAACTTAGACTAGGTCAAATTAATGCCATCAACCTAATAAGGTCAAACTAGTATTATGTATCTTAGAGTAGGTCAAATTAATACCACAAACCTAGATCAGGTCAAACTAGTATTACCTAACTTAGACTAGGTCAAATTAATACCATCAACCTATATCAGGTCAAACTAGTATTATCTAACTTAGACTAAGTCAAATTAATGCCATCAACCTAATAAGGTCAAACTAGTATTATCTAACTTAGACTAGGTCAAATTAATGCCATCAACCTAATAAGGTCAAACTAGTATTATGTATCTTAGAGTAGGTCAAATTAATACCACAAACCTAGATCAGGTCAAACTAGTATTACCTAACTTAGACTAGGTCAAATTAATACCATCAACCTATATCAGGTCAAACTAGTATTACCTAACTTAGACTAGGTCAAATTAATACCACCAACGTATACCAGCTCAAACTAGTATTATCTAACTTAGACCAGGTTAAATTAATACCATCAACCTAGATAAGGTCAAAGTAGTATTATCTACCTAGACCAGATCAAACTAATACAGTCAACTTAAACTAGGTTAAATAAGGACTATCATGTCAGATTAGACAAATTTAATATGTTCAACTAAGGTCATGTCAGGCTTATACAGACCTTTAAACTCACTAATGTTTTTTTTCTATTTGTTGTTCAGTACACAATTACACAATGGAATGTCTGCACCACGGATGTCTAAGCCCACTTTTTAGCGTTATAAGTAAGCCTTCAGACGTTTCGCCGACTCAGTGGGAGGGTTATGTTAATGTATATAACTAAGGTCATGTTAATATAGCAAGTGGCATATGCATATATATGTATATCCATAGGTAGAGGAAGGAACAAACTGTGTAAACACAGACGGACATAAGTGTGTAAATAGGGTGTAAAACATGTATACATACGTACATGTAGGGAACGGATAGCACTGTGTAAAATAGGCATAGAGCATTCATTTCAATCTAATATAAATAGAACGAATAGTTCAACGGTCTAATCAGTGAGGTTATATTGTAAATACAATGAAAGCTCCGGTTTGGGAACATGTGATATGGACTTTAAGGAAAAGGTTTTCCTTTTTGTTCCCAAATGCCATAATTTGTTGAGATTTCCGGTCGCCAAATCCAATCCTGTCCAGACCACTGTGACAGTGCGTTAACGCCACTGAAAGTTCGGTTTTATAAAAGAGAAACAATTGTAATAAAACTTACAATAATCTCTACTTCATTCCATTTCGATCAAGTCGATAGATTAGTACATTTCCGTCCTGTACTATTAGAACAGGAATAAAAGTTGATACATAATAGTGGTACAAAGTAGGATAGGATATGATACATGTAGCTAGCACCAAGTAGGATAGGATATGATACATACAGCTAGCACCAAGTAGGATAGGATATGATACATACAGCTGGAACCAAGTAGGATAGGATATGATACATGTAGCTAGCACCAAGTAGGATTGATATGGTACATAGAACTGGCACCAAGTAGGATGGATATGGTACATAGAACTGGCACCAAGTAGGATGGATATGGTACATAGAACTGGCACCAAGTAGGATGAATATGGTACATAGAACTGGCACCAAGTAGGATGGATATGGTACGTAAAGCTCAAACCAAGTAGGATAGGATTTGGCACACAGAACTGGCACCAGGTAGGATAGAATTTGGTAAATAGGGCTGACACTAGCATATGATACGTACTGGTGGCATCAAGTCGGTATAATTTGGTACATTGTGGTGGCATTAGGTAAATAAGATTTGATACATTGTGCTGACACCAAGTAGGATTAGACTATCACACAGTGACGGCACCAAATATGATACAGAATGACTTCACACTGGTAAAACATGACGACAGTTTAAGGTAATTGTTTTCCAGTCTTTCAAGCATTTGTTTCCAACAATTCTTATAAACTACTATTTTTAAAATTTTTACTTATCTCAGACGTTTTTAAACAATAATAATTAATTCCCAGTTTAAGATCTATGACATCCGGTGTTCAGCTTTAATCCGGAGTGTATATCCGGAATGCGAGTAAAATGAGAGTTATTCCATGTGAGGGTAAACACATAAATAAACAACACAACTTGAGTTAAATTTTAGGCTAAAAGCTGTTCCATTTTTTTTATCCAGACAAAGTATTAAACAAAAGTTAGGTTCAGGGCAGAAAATACATCGTTTACGTTCTGTGGTGATTTGGCCGTAAACTTTGGGGTTTATAACACTAAAAATAAGGATTCAATCCCTGATGTGGACACAACATAAATAGACCATAGTGCTTATTCATAAACAAAGACGAAATAATTATTTCGTAAGAGTGGTCTCTCCTATGACCCCCGCTAGTAGAGCGGTATGTCTTCGGATTTGCAATGCTAAAATCAGGGTTCGATTCCCTAGATGGGCCCGATGTGGCTTTGCTCTAACAAAACACACACAGTCTCTCCCATAGTGTGGGTCGTAAAGATGTAAACTGTGGATCCCCTTATTTTTTTACATGTATTATTAGGATGCAACGTCCTTCTGGAGTGTATTAAAAAAAAACTGGCAGTCCCAAATCCATTTATATATAATATAATATCTAACGTTCTTTACAACAGAATAAAAGATATACAGGCTGAAGTGATATCACAACACGAAGAATGGGGGTTTCTTATAAGTAAACATATTGGAAACCCTGGTGGTGTATGAACGTTATTAACAACAACTTTGTTTTTAATCTGGGATGCTACTCGTAAAACAGAACGTGTTTCGTGCCCAGAATTTTCTCGACTTGTGCAAGGAAGAACTGGAGGAAAACCCCCTTGGAAAGTTCTTAATTTTAGAATACTAAATACATTGTATTTTATTTATGTTTTACACTATCTACGGTATTCATGGTATGTTTGTTTTAAACTTTTGCAATTATGCATTTTTATTGAAAGTTTAAAACTAAAAAAAAAAAAAATTGTACAGCGCGATGAACATTAAACCTTACGGGTTTAGACTCCCTCTGTGTTCATACTGACAAAATCTTTATGTATTCTTAATACAAACACTTAATAAACACACCCTTGTTTAACCATGAATTGTGTGTAATACTGAAGTCGTTTGCGTTGTTGTATAAGAGAAGTAAACACGCCCATATATTGTGTTCACTTTCTTCGGCCGTATCACACGCTTGTTGTTGACTCGCGGAGATTCGCGTGCTCACACATTATCCACTGAGGCATTATAATGTGTAACTGAGTTTAATTAAATTCAACTTATTAAATACAAGCATCTGTTGTTCCCAGATATATTCAACTTAGCCATGAAATTTAGAATAGAAGTATCACATTCTTAAGAATTAATTACGTTTAAATGCCAGTTAGAAGCTGCTAGTTTCACACCGCAGTTGCTTATTGCTGGTAAACTTCAAAGTAAAATGGCTGAAAGCTCCACGGTGGCTTGGTTCGTCTACGTTTATCTACTACTAGATTTTTGTTTCTTTGGCATATATTTGCACAGTGGTACACAATGGCTATCTGCAGTAGCCGTTTTTAATTTTGAACTGATAGATCTGAGGGAAGAAAACCGTCCAACAGCATCCACCGCCAACCTTTAGTCTGCTTTAATCGAAAAGAGAGATTTGACCGCCACTCTTATAACGTAACTATAGCCACAAAGTGCAGAGCGCAACAGAGACGCTAACCATGAACCAAACGAATCCATACTAACGGTAACAATAGACCATGCTCGGCCTTTTTAAGACAGTACTGCGCAAATTGTGTTTCTATAAGTTGCATACTTATACCTGTGTGTTTATTTTTAGAACATTTTGCACAATTTTAATACACAAAGCTACGAGTTTTTAAGATGAATAAAACACACTGATTCCAGTCAGACATAATATATATTTAAACATTAGCAACAGCTTTTGCTAATTCTTACAACTCTAAATAATGGTAATATAGTTTCATATTTTGTCTACTATTTAGCTCTGTTCTTCGTAAGCGAACGTGCAATACCGAAACGTCTTCATCACAATATAACATCCATTCTTTAAAATAGATCATTTTTGATCCATTCTCACTACTGTTTGAGCTCATATCGTAGCACAATAACGTACAGACCTACACGTTAACCATCTGTTATAAAGTATATTACAGTTAACAATAACTTACAGACTTACACATCAAACCTGCTATCATGTCTAGTACTGTTAACAACAACTTACAGACTTACACATCAAACCTGCTATCATGTCTAGTACTGTTAACAACAACTTACAGACTTACACATCAAACCTGCTATCATGTCTAGTACTGTTAACAACAACTTACAGACTTACACATCAAACCTGCTATCATGTCTAGTACTGTTAACAACAACTTACAGACTTACACATCAAACCTCTGCTATCATGTCTAGTACTGTTAACAACAACTTACAGACTTACACATCAAACCTCTGCTATCATGTCTAGTACTGTTAACAACAACTTACAGACTTACATATCAAACCTCTGCTATCATGTCTAGTACTGTTAACAACAACTTACAGACTTACATATCAAACCTACTATCATGTCTAGTACTGTTAACAACAACTTACAGACTTACACATCAAACCTCTGCTATCATGTCTAGTACTGTTAACAACAACTTACAGACTTACACATCAAACCTGCTATCATGTCTAGTACTGTTAACAACAACTTACAGACTTACACATCAAACCTGCTATCATGTCTAGTACTGTTAACAACAACTTACAGACTTACACATCAAACCTGCTATCATGTCTAGTACTGTTAACAAAAACTTACAGACTTACACATCAAACCTCTGCTATCATATCTAGTACTGTTAACAACAACTTACAGACTTACATATCAAACCTGCTATCATGTCTAGTACTGTTAACAACAACTTACAGATTTACATATCAAACCTGCTATCATGTCTAGTACTGTTAACAACAACTTACAGACTTACACATCAAACCTGCTATAAGTCTAGTACTGTTAACAACAACTTACAGACCTACACATCAAACCTCTGCTATCATGTCTAGTACTGTTAACAACAACTTACAGACTTACACATCAAACTTCTGCTATCATGTCTAGTACTGTTAACAACAACTTACAGACTTACACATCAAACCTGCTATCGTGTCTAGTACTATTAATAATAACTTACATATTTACACATCAACCATTTATTATAAACTTTATTACTGTTAACAATAACTTACAGACTTACAATCAACCATCAGTAATCAAGTCTATCACTGTTAATTATAACTTACAAACTTACACATCAGCCCTCTGTTACCAAGTCTATTACTGTTAACAATAACTTACAAACTTACACATCAACCCTCTGTTACCAAGTTTATTACTGTTAACAATAACTTACAAACTTACACATCAGCCCTCTGTTACCAAGTCTATTACTGTTAATAACTTACAAACTTACACATCAGCCCTCTGTTACCAAGTCTATTACTGTTAATAATAACTTACAAACTTACACATCAGCCCTCTGTTACCAAGTCTATTACTGTTAATAATAACTTACAAACTTACACATCAACCCTCTGTTACCAAGTCTATTACTGTTAATAATAACTTACAGATTTACACATTAACCCCCTTTAAACGAGATTGTCTGTATACAGAGCAGAAAAACATGTGACGTCAAGGGATAATCATTTGGACAGGATATAATAAATAGTATATATATCATAGATTTCGAATGAAGCGCTTTAATCACCAGGGCAGGACATGCCAGCTTCAAAGTATTCTAACCATAAACCGTTTGGAGATTAACGGAGTAGAAGCCTGACCTAGAATCACCAGCCCCGAATTACACTTCACACAAAAACAAACATTTTTTACGCCCAACACATTGAAAATATGTGTGTGTTATGTACATCTTACGCACTGTGTGATTGTTTACACCTTACACACTAACAGCTGTGTGCATGTTTACATCTTAAACACTGACAGCTCTGTGCTTATTTACACCATATACACATGATCTGTGTGTATATTTACATCTTACACAATGACATCTGTGTGGATGTTTTAAAGTATATATATATATATATATATACTTATTTTCTGATTCTAGATATAGCTCATGATTTTAAGAGAGAATCGATTGTATGTGCCAGTGAAAACTCGGGTTCTCCAAGCAATGGTAATCTTGAAGAGCAAATATGAAGTTAAACTGTCAGTTGAATTAATATGTTTACATTACTTCTGTATGTTTGGTTAGGAAGTTCTGACTTCGAAACAATCGAACGTTTCGTACGTTTGATGTTTTACTTTTATCCAAAAAATAATCTAATTTTTCAGGAAGTCTAGCTTGGTACTTTTCTCTCGTGTAATATTTACATGTGTGTTTGTATTTCGGTTTTACCTCCCAATTTCATGTACACCATTAACGTTATATCTCTATTAAAAATAACTTGGATACAGTGTCAGAAAAATGAATGATGTAAGAATATATTATTTATTTTTGTCCCCGAAGTTCATTATCTTTGTTTGAATAATTTGACTGTGTAGGTCGACAGAAGAAAATTAGACACACACAGATACTGCAGCATATTGTAAAGAATAAAACCACAGAACGAAGTGGACATAATGTCAACAATTAGTGTATGGTAAATTATCATTAACTGTTGTGTAAGTACTTTAGCAACAACATGAAGAAGCAATTATTTAATATTCATTTGTATTTTTTTACGTTTAATACAAGGTTTGTAACTATCAAACCCCTAATTGTGCATTAAGGCTAAGTAGTTATTATATATCACATTACTTTAACGAAGTAATTAATATTCACAAGCTAAAACAAATTACGATCATTTCTGGATAATAACTTTTATAGATTTCGTATAAAATACACAAAATACAACGTTCTTTTTGCTGTATTACTGCTGTTTTTGTTCTGACACATCAAAGTCTTAAAGGCAAGGTACTGTTCTTGAAAAAACAAATTACCCGTCATCCTCTCTTTCATGCGTGTAAAACGTAAGCAAAACATTCATAAATCATATTGTTCGTCGAATTAACAACATTTATAAATAATAATACAACATGTATAATTTGTGTGTTTTTTATAGTAAAAGTTGGACTTCGGGTTTAAGAAAACGTGATTTATCCTGTTTTGTAAATTACAACACGTGATATTTAAACAACTTCGTAACGATAACGAGTTAACTGTATCAATAATAAATTAAAATATCATGGTGGTGTTACACAGCTTCAAACGATTTAGTGTTTTATAGATCTTAGCAATAAAGTTAGGAAAAAACGAAACTTCACTTACTGTATAGAAAGTAGTAACTATAATAAACATTTATCGTGATAACGAGAAACCCACTTGAAATAAAAATATTTGTTAACCTGAACACTGACCTAAGAAGGTCAAACGTTGTTGTCTGCTTTATTAGTAAAATTGTTATTTCCAATCCCAAATATAATAAACTTTTTTATTTCAGTCAACGTTTCGCCATTGCATATTCATAAGGGCTAGTGGTGTAAGAACTGTTTATTAGCTCTGATGAAGTACAATGGCGAAACGTTCGTTAAGAATTCTAATTCTATTCATTGGTATTTTATACCCACCAGTGGCATATTTAGGTAGGGGCTAGAAGAGGCTCCGCCCCAGGGCCAATGGTATTAATGGGAGCCCATTGATAATTTTATTCTATGTAAAATTACGTGGGACGTAAAGCCCACAAATATTATTAGTCCCTAGGCCCACACATCCTTAAATCCACCACTGATACCCAAAAACAATTGTTGCATACTTCAAGTAAGCGATATCGAATTTTCCTCCCTTATATCTTGAGAGGGACAACAAATAAATCTCTGTTGAAGATGCATCCTTTGGGTTCATTGGAAACCAACACTAAAGTGTATACCCGACAGTACCAATGCGTTTTACTTTCCAATACACGTGTATAAAAAAATAACAGTTTAATTTGATATCAGGCGAATTTAAACGGAAAGCCTTTTTCTGAACTTTAACAAGTATTGTTAACAGCCATAACAAAAGACCAACATATCGACAAATACTAATTCTAACGTGCTCGTGGGAAGGTCATCTCTCTTGTCCATCGTGTAGCTTTCTGCTTAATTCCAAACAATCAATCAGATGGTTGTCCGAGTTATCATATCCTAGCTTCTACAATTATAAAATAAGAGCTTACAGGGAGAAATTATATTCACAAGTATAAGTAATTTCTAACTTGGAAAGTCCCAAAACATTTGTATTTTTAAGAATCGTTGTGTTCATACATTTGGATAGGATGAATGTCTGAGTGTGATGGAGAATGGCACTGATGTACAAGCCAACATTTACTTACTAATTCTAACAATCGATAAACCTATGCATATTTCGCAGGTGACCATGTTATGTCTGACCATGTCGTCAAAAGCAACATTACTAACAACAGATACAATAGCTTCTTGCTTATCACAAAAGGACGCGTCTCAGCTATATGAACCCAGATATAAATGTTTAGTAGTGTCTGCTTCTAGGCCTGAAGCAAAGGAAGCAACTGTCTGTTCGCTTTTTTTCCCAAAACTGAGGGACGACGACCCTATAAAGAAAAATTGTAACATCACAAACAAAAGAACCGCCATCATTAGAAAAGCTACTCCATGCCATGTGGATACAGGTATAAATGTTTGTTGATGTTTCAATTCATGTGTACACAGGTACATATGTTTGGTGATGAGTACAGAGGTATTCATGTCTTTAACACTTAGTAACTGTCAATTACACTCGTTGCTACGTTTTTGTGACATAAAAAATGAAGCGGCCATATTCCCCTATCCTCAAGTTTCCTTCGCCTATGATATATACACGTGTGTATGTCCGAAAAAATGCGATTAACGAAGAGAATACACAAATAACAACACTTAGAAATTTAATGTTTTTTACAAAATTGAGAAGTAATTTTTCAGCATTCTATAATAACCTGGTGCACAAGAAAAGCGGTAATAAACTTCATGTTCTGTACACATCAGGCAGCTGATTGCTACTTTCCACGTATATCTAGGCTTAACATGAGGTAAAAAACGAGAAACACTGCATTTATTTTATTTTTGAAACTCGTCTAGAAGAAATATGTCAAGGGATTGGAACCCCAACGGTTGGAAACTACTGTTAAGCTATAATACGTAGTAAAGCACTTGAAATACACAAAAAGTAGAAAGGTTTACCGTAATTACAACCTGTTCATATCACTGCAAATAACAATGTCACGTGGCTAACAATCGAGTTAACCAAGCATGCCTGAAGTTAGACGATGATGTAACAACACTTAGCACTATTATGACAACCACAAAATTTACCGATGAAAATATCATGTTGACAGATTATAGAGAGAACTGTATGCATAGCAATAGAAAGTCTGGACTTGAGATTATTATATAAGATCACGACACTGGAACTTATTTGAGATTGAATATAGAGAGTGGTTTAATGTTACGACAATGAAACTTATTTGGGCTTGAATATATAAAGTAATTTAACAATGGAAGCCAAGTTGTTCTTGAATGTCAAAAGGAGTATCATATGACCTCACGTCATATTGATAATGACGAGAAACCCACTTGAAGAAAAAATGTATTATCAAGACGAGTGGTATAGATATCAAAACTTTAATTAACATGAAGAACAGAACAGTGTTTCGACCTTCTTAGGTCATCCACAGATTAACAACGCCCCCTACAGTCTCGTCCCTAAGACATGCGCCCAGCAACAATCAGTCGGAAACTTTCTTTGTTAACTCGAAGTCGACCTAGGAAAGTCGAAACGTTGTTCTGTACTTTATTTTAATACCCATAACAGCCAGGCTCCTGCTACTATAGCGGTAAGTCTCCGGATTTACAACGCTAAAATCAGGGTTCGATTCCCCTCGGTGGGCTGAGCAGGTAATCCGATATAGCTTTGCTATAAGAAAAAAACACATACACAATAATATCAGCCGTCTTGAAAATACAAAGCGTTATATTAACACGTGGATGTAAAACCTGGTATAATGCTAAACATAAGATAAATATCTAGTCGAGTGATGCGATTTCTTTGCAAACTCTAAAAAACAACAAAAACCCTTATAGCAGCTTTATAAAGTCATTTTTGTACTAGTAATAATAAACAGTGCTTTTTGAATTACAACTGGTTTGCATAGAATTCAGTTCAATCCGTCAGAGTAAACACGGGGTTCTTTAGTATTTTATCTTTATTTGTTTATTTTATTTTTTCTAATCCACTTCCACCGTGATAAAGGTAAGTACCCGTTCAAGGAAACCACTTAAGTAATATATGTAATTTTATGCACGCATGCGCAATGAAGTATTTTTCTGGCGGTTTCTGAGGCGGAGTGAATGGTCTTTGTAACATTTTTTAATATGTAACTCCGAGATATTTTATACAATTTTAATCAAAATAAAATTTATACAAATTTATAACGTATCGGCGGAAGTCTTAACTAAGTTTCAATATATATATATATATGTGTGTGTGTGTGTATATGTAAACGGTGTACCCCAACAAAATGTGGGTGTTATTTCCATCAATGCCTGAAAATATCGGAGCACATTACATAATGACCCACCGTATAGTTTGTACCAGGACGTTGGATGTTTGTTTTGTGGTTTGTTTTTCTTTCTTCTCTCTCTCTCTGTATTTCACCTAAGGTTTGGATATGTTAGGTAAAGTCCACTATATTCTTGCTTTTGATGTACCCTGTTTATAAAACTTTTCTTTCTTAATAATTGTCTAGATATACTATAAGAGTTAAGTGATATTTACTTTATTTAAAAATGTTTTGTGACTTGTATTAGCTCATTATTAAACGTTGTTATACGTAAAAATTAAGCTAGATGTTTCATAACTATACTCTAATTATACTATTCCTAAAAAACAAAATGAACATTTTGTTACATATATGTCATATATGTCATACGTACTTAACCATGCATACGAATGTTTTGAGATGTGAATACGATCACCTTCGAAACCAGTGGTATCGTCTGAAGTCCACACCATACTTTATGTGTCTGACTAACAGAACTCTACAGATGTACATCTTGAACATAGAAAATGTTGCAAACACTGACGATTTGTTCAGTTTTGTGTTAAAAAAAATGTATCTTCAATATCAACTTTGTGGTGATATTAGTATCAACTCTATAGTGATATCATCAGTATCAACTCTATAGTAATATCTTCAATATCAACTCTATAGTGATATCATCAGTATCAACTCTATAGTGATATCATCAGTATCAACTCTATAGTAATATCTTCAATATCAACTCTATAGTGATATCATCAGTATCAACTCTATGGTGATATCATCAATATCAACTATATAGTGATATCATCAATATCAACTCTATAGTGATATCATCAGTATCAACTCTATGGTGATATCATCAATATCAACTATATAGTGATATCATCAATATCAACTCTATAGTGATATCATCAGTATCAACTCTATGGTGATATCATCAATATCAACTATATAGTGATATCATCAATATCAACTCTATGGTGATATCATCAGTATCAACTGTATGGTGATATCATCAGTATTAATCCTATGGTAAGATTTTCATTATCCCAGGGTTCTGTAAATGTTCATTTTCTACGTGTGAAAAATAAGATCTAACCCTAACGTGTCGATAATTGTACAACAGTCAAACATGTTAGGGTTAAGTAGACACTAGTGGTTTGTTTTGTTTTGAATTTCGCGTAAAGCTACACGAGGGCTATTTGCACTTGCCGTCCCTAATTTAGTAGTGTAAGACTAGAGGGAAGGCAGTTAGTAATCATTACCCACTGCCAACTTTTGGTATACTCTTTTACAAACAAATAGTGGGGTTGAATGTAACATTATAACGTCCCCACGGCTAAAAGGACGTGGACTGGAACTCGCGACCCTCAAACTGCGAGTCAAGCACTCGTAACCACTTGGCAATGCCAAAACAAATACTAGTGATCTCTTTCAAATCGTTTCAGATGTATTTACTGAATCACAAACCTGTACTTCAAGCCATAACATTTAATGGTATTTTGATAACTTCGAATAATAAACTTAATGATTTTCTTTTCTTTTATTCGCACGTCAACTGTATTTTACTGTGGATGGGGTGATGCATTTAAATTTTAATTATAGATGGCGTGAAAGTTCTCTTGAGCTTTATTGTTGTTATTTTATTAGGGCAAAGCTACAAGTGAGCCATCTGTATTTTGTAGGGAATCAAACTCCATATTTTAACGTTTTGAGTCTAAAACATCACCGCTTACTCACCATGTGACTTAGAGATCTATAGAAGCAGCAGTTATCTTTTACGAACAGAATAATGTTTTATTCATTATAATATCTTAATCAGGAACTATTCCACTGGGAGCCGAGTGCGGCTTGCGGTATTACCATTCATGGAGTATGAACACTAGAATTTTTGATTCGTGTCCCGTTCTCATAGAAAAGCACTATATACTTTGGAGCCATAAGCTATAAAATGACAGTCAAGTACCACAATTTAATCAGATAAAAATAGCCCAAAAGATTACGGTGGGTGCTATTGACTAGTTGCCCTTCTTTCAGTCTAACAGTACAAATTAAATTTGCGCGAAAATTATGAAATAGTGTGTAAATAGGTGTGTGTTTATATATACATATACAGTTTAAGTATTCTGTAACTGTTATAATAGTGTTGAATTAATTTAACATAAGAATAGAGTGACACCACGTGACGCTGAGTTTTATGTGAAAATGTGCCTCTGTGAAGACTCTGACGTTATTGGTAGATAGTTTCTACCTAGAATTAGTTAGAACTGGTAACAATATAGGTAAACTCTTGAAAAATAACAGGAGATTTGGAGTATCTAAGGTTATGTCTTAGACGTTTGAATGTAGACTGCAACCGGCCATGCCAAACTTTTCCAAAAAATACCAACTAGAACCAATCGTACCAAACCTTTATAAAAAATATCAACTGCAACTGGTCATACCAAACCTTTCTAAAAATACCAATTAAAACCAGTCATTCCAAACATTTATAAAAATACTAACTACAACTGATCATACCAAATCTTTAGAAAAAACCAACTGCAATTGGTCATACCAAACTTTGTAAAAACTACCAACTAGAACCAATCATATCAAACCTTTCTACAAAATACCAACTGCAACTGGCCATACCAAACCTTTGTAAAAAATGCCAACTTCAACCAGTCACACCAAACCTTTCCAAAAATGCCAAAATTCCTGTATTAAACAAGACTTAAGAAATTAGATCTCGTGTTAAACCACATCTAGCAGGTTAGATCTGGTGTTAAACAATAGTTGATAGCTCAGGTCCTTTCTTTATTAAATTTAATAACGAATTTTTATCTTATGTTCAGCCTCTTTTGATTTGGAATAGAATCTCTACTTTTTGAATGAAACTCAGCTGTTTTCTCAGAGGATGCTATATATTACAAGTATGGTGGTGTGGTTATTTTGAAAACTTCTTTTAGAAATTTCATAATAATATTCCTTACCCTTTTTTATTTGGGAAAACAATACGTAGTTTTGTAACTCTCGAGTCTAGCCTAATCTGCGTAAGCTAGAACAAAATTTTCTAAGAAATTGATTCGTGTTTATTAAGCAATAGCCCAAGGTTTAGAGGCCTTACTCTGTACAAGAACAAATCTCTATGAATTTAGCTAAAACAATATTAATTTTGAATTTATTTCACATAAAACTGCGTTATGGTTTGCCGAGACATTTATGAGCGGTCTAATGAAATCTTTTTTTTGCTACAAAGCTATAGTAATGTTTGTCAGATTTATCTAGTTTCCAGAAATACTTAATAACGGAAAAAAAATTTACTTTGAAAGGTAACATGAGAAACCAATGGAACGAAACACTTACAATAACGTGAACAACCTTAGGAAAAATTCAATAACATACTATAGTTTTCATATGGTTTTATTATTCGATTTAAATCATTCCAAGGAACATTTCGCAGACAAACATAAGGCCAGTGGGTAATTATGGGTTTTTAGTGCAAAGCTAGAAAAAGGACTATCTGCATTCTATTCTCCGCGGGGAAGGAATCGAACCCAGAATTTTAGGGTTGTAAATCCAAATATTTACTACTAACCGTCGAAGGACAAAAAGAATAAGAAATAACATAACACTTATCATAATATCCTTAATACTAAAGACACTGTTGTTTGTGGAACTGCGCGAAAGCTGTGATGAAGGTTTTCTATATTATTCCTTTCTCATCTTGAAAATGTTAGCCTTGAAGGAAAGCAGTCAGTCAAGAGATGCCGTCACCTTGTGGTTTGTTTGTTTGTAATTAAGCACAAATCTACAGAATGGGCTATCTATGCTTTGCTCACCAGTAGTATAGAAACCTGGTTTTTAGCTTCATAAGCCCACCAATTTACCACTGCGGAGCGACACAGTTTAAATAAATGATTTTAACCCCATGAAACGGGAAATATATTAATATTTTGAACAAGCAATACTATGTACAAATATGCTTAATTGTAAATGGATATATTTTTTTGAGATTTTAAAGATTTATAACTATAAATATAATTATATTAATCAAAGTGATTCATTAAACAATTTATTATTTATTTTAGTTTTGCCACATAAATTATGATTTTCTATTTTGTTTACACAAGAAAGAACGTAAAGTGTTATCTTGACGAAATGTACACTGAGAACAACGAGGGTGTCTTTGTGCTCGTTTTCTGAGATGCATTTTGTGTTCCTCAGATGAAAGATTTAGTAAAATAAATGACGACTCGGTCTACCTTTCTGTATGAGACCCTTGAACTGATTGTTTATGGCTTCTTAACATATGTGTTGTTGTAAGATCCCAAGTTTAGCGCTTTAAGAAAATAATTACAGAAGTACACGTCTATCTAGCGAGCAAACACTCTTTGGCAAAATTGAATATCATAAATAAATTATGCACGCACCATGTACAATAATACAATTATTGTAATATCTTGCTTCGAACCAACGAAAGAAACAACACCAAAATACAAGTCTTAATAATACCAAAAAAACTATGACTCGTATTCGAAAATTGAACTGTATGATATCAAACTAAACACTTTTCAGCTTTCCTTATAAGCTAATGTCACTATAGCGTGGACGGCTCTTGACATAAAATTTTCTTTTTGTCAAAAATTGGCTTTTTTTTTTTCTCCTTCTTCTCACGTGAAACCTTTGTAATGATTATGTTTCTTGTCGGTAACAGTGTTCAGGGTTATTATTATCGGAAGAGTGTATGTAGATGATATAAAGTTCACTGTAGTTTGATAAAAATGCTTATAATAAAAATTATCTATTCGAGTTTTACTACATAAACACGGTGGTACATGCACCTAACGTTTTCACAACAAGTTCTACTGTTCGTACAGAATGTTCGAAAGCAAAAATAAGTGCTCCATGTACCAAACATTTCACGAAAAAAACCAAAACAGATCGTGTTGTTTCTAATAGCATCTAATCCAATATCACGAAACACTGCATGATTCTATAATAAAACTTCTTTTTTTTTTTTTAACTACGAGAAAGGAAATCATCTGCTTGACGTAGCAAAGAAAATAAACATTCCGTTCTTGAAGGACTGAATATTTCTCAAATTAGTCACATAACCGGCAGAAAAGATTGAAATAAAAAAGGTTCTTGCTATAATTTGTTGTTAATATTCAAAACAAACAATTATTAACTGCGTTCACAATTATTACATAAGCATGTGCTCATATATTTGTGTATGTGAAAGGAATACAGAACTAATCTGTATTAGTTAGGCCTATAACTCAAACAAAGAATTAATCGAAATCAGTTGGGCCTGTCGTAATAAAGAACTAATTTGCATCAGTTAGGCCCATAATAATAAGCAACTAATATGCATCAGTTAAGCCTATAGTAATAAACAACTAAGCTGTATCAGTTAGGCCTATAGTAATAAATAACTAATTTGTAACAGTTAGGCCTATAGTAATAAACAACTATAGGCTTCATCAGTTAGGCTTATGGTTGAAATGATGGTTACTTACATTAAAAAGTCAGATTTTGTTGAATATAAAACAACTTTAAGTTAAACAATGGCACAGAACTCTTCCACTGAAAGTATCTGTAATCTGTGACGGAACTTAAAGAGGGAAAACGAAACGATAGGACGAAGAACATTATGTTTCGCACGATGATTCAAAAAGTATCGGTATATACTTACTTCAATATTAAAGATGTTTGAAAACAATGTATACATTCGTACACATAAAATATATTCAAGGTGCTATTTTAGGTAAAAGTTTGAAAATAAAATGATAAAAATTAAATCCACGTTTCGATTTTCCGTGGTGGATAATGTGGCTTTTCTTTACAATCCAAACAAACAATTCATTTATCCTAAACTGTGATTAATATATATTAGTATTTCATTACCAGTTCATAGTATTATTTGTGTTATAATATTATCACGATATCGTTGTTCATTTTCTAACACAATTAAAATTGTGATTGTATCAGATAAATTTATGAGTGGATATTCTAACTTCACTGTGTAGGTGTGTTATTACACCACTAACGTATTCTCGATATTTTGTAATCTTCATGCTCACAAACATAATATGGGTTTTGCTTCATTCATTCTAAAATATTTTGATATACCCTGTTTCAACATCGCTAATAACAGAATGTGTTCCTAAACGTCCAGACATCGCTGATAACAGTGTATTCTTCATTCGTAGTAAAGTATCTTGAAAACCTTCGTTTCAGACTTCGCTTATAATAGTGTTTTCCTCAACGTTCGACTCATGTCCTAACCACCATCTTTGCATTCATTAGTACACACAACTTATCCGTTTTTATGAAAAACTCTTGTAATTATTTATCAAGCTTTAATATTTCTTATAGAAATTGCTTTCCCTGTTATTTTAGCAGCTTGTTTTTCCACATTTAAAATATCAAACAAAGTAGAAATACCATTTTAAAACTTTTTCTTTTGAATAACGAACACCTTTAATTAAAGTACACTAGCTGACTATCACACAAATGTATACATATCGTTTCTCATTGTTTTTAAAGATGCATTTTCTATGTATATGTAATTGACCTGATAATAAGAACATTTAATGAAACATCCAAGCGTAGTAACAGAGAGAAAGCAAGGTATAAGTACTACATCTTTCCATTTGTAGCCCTCTATAATAATGCATTAGACAACCAATTTTCACGTTTAATTTGCATGTTACCGAACAAATAAGTGGTCGCTTTTAAGTGTTATTGGTTTATGTCCTCTAACATTGTACTTAGCACCAGTGTTAAGCTTCTAAAAAGTCTCTGTTAAACGTGATAACAAATATATGGTATATAGATAAATTTTGATACTGACAAATGCAGGTTGTACTAAATTTTCTAAAAAAAACAACAACAAAACATTTCATTATAAATTCACTTTAATAATTTCCTTTTTGTACACCAGAAATAGACATTTGAAATCTCTGTATTTATAAAGCGTATCTATATTACCATGTATAAAGAAATAAACCTAACATATCTTATCCTACATGTTACAAAACCAAATATTTTTCACCATAAAGATAGTTCACTTTGTTATAATGTCCAAAGTTGGTTTAAAGGTTCTAAACTTCTGACTGGTGCAGTTCAATACTTATTAAAGCACATAACTTATTACATTAAACAGTTGATTTGACTATATTAAACTTCTGGATGGTGTAGTTTAATACACATCAAACCACATAACTTATTACATTAAACAGTTGATTTGAAATGAATACACAAGACTCCTTAAATTTATGACACATTTTCGTAAAGGATATAACTTGTTGAATTGGAGCACATTTCACACCTGTAGAACAAACCTTGTTAAAATCAACATGTTAAAGTAAGATCTACAATTTCATGAAATGATCAGACATGCCTTGTAACAGCATGTATATCTATATACCTTAATATTGCACAGCCTATATAAGAGTGGTAATAACGCACGCGAGGCATAAAGACGACATTTGATTACATTACGATATTAAATAGCATATACTTCATTCTCAGAGATGCTGTAAAAAAACAGTATGACTGAAGTAATAAATTCTAGTAATAATTAAAATGATACCGTTTTACGATTACACAATTATTTCTGTGATCGTAAGGCCAAAACATATATCAAATACTGTTAACAAAACTGTTAGTCGATGGACACACAGTACGTAAAAGTAAAACACAGATGACGAACTATCTTGTACTCAGAAATAACGTTCATAATGTTAACCCATCCAATTATAAAATTTAGTAATTATAACTTCTTAAAGCAGGTAACTGTTGCATCGAGTATTAAAAGCTAATATTTTTATAACCTTGAAAGTATATAATTATTACATCCAGTACTAAAAGCAAATACTTTTATAACACTGAAACTATATAATTATTACATCCAGTACTAAAAGTTAATACTTTTATAACACTGAAACTAGATAATTATTACATCCAGTACTAAAAGTTAATACTTTTATAACACTAAAACTATATAATTATTACATCCAGTACTAAAAGTTAAAACTTTTATAACATTGAAACTAGATAATTATTACATCCAGTACTAAAAGTTAATACTTTTATAACACTAAAACTATATAATTATTACATCCAGTACTAAAAGTTAATACTTTTATAACACTGAAACTTGATAATTATTACATCCAGTACTAAAAGCTAATACTTTTATAACCTTGAAACTATATAATTATTACATCCAGTACTAAAGCTAATACTTTATAACACTAAAACTTGATAATTATTACATCCAGTACTAAAAGCTAATACTTTTATAACCTTGAAACTATATAATTATTACATCCAGTATTAAAAGCGAATATTTTTATAACCCTGAAACCAGATAATTATTGCATCTAGTGTTAAAAGCTAATATTTTTATAATCTTTAAAGTAAATAATTATTGCATCCAATAACCTTATTTAATGTTTTTATTCTTTGAAACACTGTCGCATATAATAATCAGTTAGTCTTACTTTTGTTTTACTCTAATTCAGTTTCAAATAACATTAAAAGTATGTTAAGTTCGAAAGTCTACATTAGTATTAAAGAGCATTATTTGAACAAACAAAAGAACTGATTTTTAAACACACTGTCCGCTAAATAATAATAATTAGTGGTATTGTGGTGACGTATTATTTTGAATCATGGAAACGTTAGTATATTTGGACTTTACAACAAGCAAGCAGTTTGAAAGTTTATGTCACATAAACACAAAAGCACAGTATTTTTTGCATTATACAGAGTAATATGTTAAATGTTAATACATCATAAATTAACACAGATTAAACGGAAATACCTGTTGTATAAACAATTTAAATATACGTAATAATGACAAGCTTATCAGATGTATATTAGTTCCTCTAGGGGAAACAGCTGTAACCATGAGTACTGATTCCGTTATTATTTAGTAATTATGGCACGTACTCTAGAACGGTTGGTATTCTAAACTTTCATTGTATGTAATACATGTGATGAGAAACGAACACTTTCTATAGTAGTAACAATAGTTTACATAAATAATTACGATTGTTGAAATTGTTTAACGCACTAAGAAACTGTAGCAGTAGGGCTAAAACATGTAAAGGGTTAGTCAAAACTAAGCGTCAACTGAACGTTGTTCATGCCAATGACTTATGTATCAAAACATTGACAGAGCCGGGGTGCATCTCGTGAAAAGGAAACCATGACAGAGCCGGGGTGCATCTCGTGAGAAGGAAACCAAGTTTACCAGGTATTTTTATAGTTGATATTTTCAGACGTGCTTCATATGAGCACCTGTATTGCACGAGGTAAAAAACTTTGACACTATGTTTAACTCTGTCCTGAACAAACACTAGTAATACATGAAACTTAACAAAGATAATACATTTTAC
Source organism: Tachypleus tridentatus (assembly GCF_004210375.1). Taxonomy (NCBI): domain Eukaryota; kingdom Metazoa; phylum Arthropoda; class Merostomata; order Xiphosura; family Limulidae; genus Tachypleus; species Tachypleus tridentatus. Next base: position 5,615,471 of record NC_134826.1, on the reverse strand, counting down.
CTTGAAATGGCCCTTTCTAGCTTCGGTATTTTTTATTACACATCAGCCGTAGCTGTTAAGGAAATTACAACTAGTATATATGACGATGTCATATAACCTGAATATATCATCTTAACTTAATTCTTCTGCAAACTTACTAATGTATATAAAGTTTTAACAAGTCGCTTACATCACAAAGCAACAATCTGCATAACATACGTAATGTATATAAAGTTTTAACAAGTCGCTTACATCACAAAGCAACAATCTGCACAACACACGTAATGTATATAAAGTTTTAACAAGTCGCTTACATCACAAAGCAACAATCTGCAAAACACACGTAATGTATATAAAGTTTTAACAAGTCGCTTACATCACAAAGCAACAATCTGCACAACACACGTAGCTATAAAAATAGGCACTAAATATGTGTTAATATTCTATGGGCGAATAAGGTTGGAACTACTGACTAAAGCCAACTGTAATGTATAACAATGAGGATGTTACTAAGTGTTTGGATAAAATGGTAATTGAACTCAAGACTTGGAGAAGTTCAAGATATCCCGTATTAAAAACAACAGATACAAAGGCTGATGTTTTAATGGATACGAAACCTCAGCCCTAGTTAAAAACAACACAGTGAATATGGGCTAACAAAACGTAACACTTTAGTGTTAGCTGATTCATAATCTTTGTATTGAATTATATACAATCTACAAACGTATGATAAAACGAGACTTTACAACGCAACAGTACTTTCAAACAAACAATTTTTATTGAAAACTACGTGCCATTTATGTTAGTAGAAACCATATAAATTGTGGTTTTAATCCCATAAAACATTATTGTATTATGCTACACACAAGTCTGTGTTGGTGTGAAAGATTGTTATGTAAATTTTCAATCTTGTTAACAGTGTAAACCGAGATACATATACACAAATTATAAAATTTCTTGATTAAGTGTACGTTAGAGTAACAGAAGTGGTTAACACAGAGTACATTTGAAAATTAGGGAAAATATTGTTTACAGAATTTTCACAACTTATTCTTACTTAAAGGTAATTTGATGTTAATAATGGTATCCCAGGAATACTGTATGTATTAACTGGGAGCTTCTTGGTCCATGTTTCGATAATTAATGGTTAAAATAATCATTTAAGTAAACTGATAGATTTTTGTAAACTTTCGTTGTAAAATATAATATAACATAATATAATATAATATAAGCATTCTGTACCCACGCGTGGTAGAAAACAGTAAATCTAGTTTGTACATAATGCTATTTAAACTGAAGTGAAATAAATACTTTACACCATACTTTGAATTCTGGAACGTGATAAATACTTTATGCTAGGGTTATCATAAAGATAAACTGTTTAAATATAATTTGGGTGTTTTTTATAATAAAAATTCTACCAATATGTTGGATATGATCTAACCTATTTCAGTATGTTGATTCATGACTGTTACTTTCCAGTGAGGGCGATATATAGTAGATTTACTGGGTGATTTACTATAGTAGATTTACTGGGTGATTTACTATAGTAGATTTACTAGTAGATTTACTATAGTAGATTTACTAGTAGATTTACAAGGTGATTTACTATAGTAGATTTACTAGGTGATTTACTAGTAGATTACTAGGTGATTTACTGTATTAGATTTACTAGGTGATTTACTATAATAGATTTACTAGGTGATTTATTATAGGTGATTTACTATTGGTGATTTACTAGTAGATTTACCAAATGATTTACAGGTGATTTATTATAGGTGATTTACTATAGCAGATTTACTAGGTGATTTACTATAGTAGATTTACTAGGTGATTTACAACAGGTGATTTACCATAGCAGATTTACTAGGTGATTTACTATAGGTGATTTACTGCAGCAGATTTACTGCAGCAGATTTACCATAGTAGATTTACTAGGTGATTTACTATAGCAGATTTACTAGTGACTTTACTATAGTAGATTTACTAGGTGATTTACTTAGTAGATTTACCATAGGTGATTTAGGTGATTTACTACTAGGTGGTGGTTTACTAGGTGATTTACTATAGTAGATTTACTATAGGTGATTACTATAGCAGATTTACTAGGTGATTTACTATAGCAGATTTACTATAGGTGATTTACTATAGCAGATTTACTATAGGTGATTTACTATAGTTTTACTAGATTTACTAGGTGGTTTACTAGGTGATTTACCATATAGGTGATTTACTATAGTAGATTTACTGGGTGATTTACTATAGTAGATTTACTGGGTGATTTACAATAGGTGATTTACTATAGTAGATTTACTAGGTGATTTACAATAGGTGATTTACTATAGTAGATTTACTAGGTGATTTACTATAGTAGATTTACCAGGTGATTTACTATAGTAGATTTACTAGGTGATTTACCATAGGTGATTTCTTATAAATAATTTCATGAAACAGCTATATTCACTAATGATTGCACTGTGTTTTTGCTAGATACAACATATCTACATTACATATACAACAACATACACACATTTTCTTACTGTATCAGTGTATGAATAACTACCAATTCACGATAATTAAAACAAACCAAATAAATAAAAAAATATGGTTACGATCGCCCATGTTTTAATTTTTTTCTTACCTTACAGTAAAAACAAGGGTTATAAAGTGAAATTCTACAACAGTTCACCGGCTTCAATTGTATAGTGAGTCTAAAATAATAACTTGGGTCAATTTTTCTACTTTTTTTTCAGAGTGAAATGATTTTATAAATCAGTTTATTAATAGTGTAGAGTCTGCCTGCTCTGTCAGACTTCAATTAATTCTGTTGTCATAGTGGTGCACGCTCTGCTAATCTGCTTCACAGTACTTATTAAAAAGTCACATGACCGAAATCACCTCGGTATTAATAGAAATTGACGTGTAAAATGACCACGTGCTGTGCGATAAAAGTTTGATGGTTTTCTACGTGCACTAACACTGAAAATGACTGATGCATTTCAATCAGAACTACAAAGAAATATATATTTTATTGTTTATTGTTAGTTCTAAAGTTTCATTATTTAGGACTATCTACAGGCTTGTAAAATGTTACAGCTTGTGCCTACGACAACGGATTACAGTTAATAAAAGTAAAACATAAAAAACGGATGCAAAACTTACGTAAAAAATTTAAGGACCAACTGAAAGTAAACAATGCTGTAACACAAAACCGTCCACAGGTTGGTACCAGGAAATGCTAAGCCTAACATAGTATGTGCTTCTCGTAGTTTTAAGCCTCAATTGTCTACTGCCCTTTATAGATGTTTTATGTTAACAATTTTCAAAATTAGTGCACTATATATATATATGTACATATTAGAAAAAAAACAACAACAAAAAAAACACACGAAAGTGTAAACTTGTGCTACCTGTTTTTCGTACTATGTACTTGCGAAGTCGCTCACTGAGCCGACACCAGTGGTCGCTTGGAGTCAGGCTACGTACTCGTGATTGCACAGATGGAACAAATGAAGAGTCATTACACCGAGACACTACAGTGAAACTAGTGCTTTCAGAAGTGGAAAGAAACAGACTTATATATGTTCAGATTTTCTTCGAAAGATGATTTCATTGTCCGAGATGTTGACCAGACATTACTATGACCAGATGGAATGGCTGTCACAACGGGGCGTTCAACGTCGGGAATTCAAATACCCGCCGTCTAGACAGCATCAACCCTTTGAACCCAGACAACGCTTCAGTTGGTAGTACGGTCAGTGCGATAACTCACGACAAACAGTTGCAGGGAGGTTACCTGAAAAGCGCTTGTGTTCACAGTAAAGTCGAGACAGAATATCGTAAAAAAAAAGAAAGAAGAAAACTTACACCAACTGTTGGTTCTAAGTTTGAATGTGAATATGTTTGATATATGGTGTTGACGAAGCTCATGGTTTTGGAACAAGGTAGCCGTTCCCTTATCGGACGTAGGCCTAATGGTTGGTTCCACTGACAGATTTTAGGCTAGAGTTATGTATGACTAATAGTCTAGAAAGTCGTATAACATTTGCCAGACACTACGTCATATAGATAAAAGTAAAGCAACAAACAACACATGTACCCCTCCACGGCGTGTCACAAGTTGGTAAGATTATAAATCTATACTTACTTTCACTGAATGTTTTGTATAGCACACAGATATATATGTATATTAACTAACTGTTGACACAACTCGTGGAATACGTTACAACCCTCTGTGTATAAACTAATTACGTTTCTTTGAGTACGTAAATCGTCTTAAAAACAAAATTATGTCCTCGTGCTTATATTATTTTGTGAAATGCTTCAGTACAGACGCACATCATGCAAGGTCTATCATTCCCGTAACATAGTTAAATTCGTGACCACTTTGCATGTTTTATAAACTGACAGTTGCATCCACAATACAATAGGATTATTGTCAGCAAATTATTATGAATAATTATCAGAAGCCTAAGAATTAATAATTTATATTAATATGAAGGATTATAGCATTCGAAATGCCATGGAATCACCGTAACAACAAAAAACGTTGCACAGTATGTCACGAGTTTCGAAATTAATTCCGATAACTTAAATCTTAATGTTACATGTTATTCAAATATTAGAAGACAATGCATGTTATACTTTGTTTCTTCCGGTAGCACAGTAGTAAATAGAATGTTTTAACTGGAGTCCAAATGCTATAACAGTGAAGTAACGTTCAACAAATAACGTTATCTGTAAACAAGCTCAGGTTAAAATGGAACTTAACAAAGAGTTAGATAACTGTGATAATTTATCGAACTTTATCCACTGAACTATCGAGTTGTTCTTATTCTGTGTTAGAAAGTTAAGAACGAAACAAAAGAATGATATTTCTTACAAATAGAAATATATTTTAAAACGAAATATTAACAAAGCAACACCTTGTTCGTCATTACGTACGTGGTCCCTTACCCCTACCTATAGTGGCATACCACAAATATCGCATTTCACTTTTGTCCCGAACGTCAAACAAGCGAATAACCGCTTCGATTAATGCAATAATTTGTTTTTAATGTTACGTGACACGACAATTAAAACTGCAAGTTCATGTAGACGCGATAAATTTTTTTTTGGAAATATTTGGTGTTTTAGAAAACAGGTAGAATTTTCTAATATTTTATTCTAACCTTAATTGTGTTTCTCACTGAAAAAAAAAGAAATCACAAAACACAAATACTGATTAAAATCTCCATTTAAAATGGAATTTTGAAACTAGTTACACAAAGAAAGACACAACCAAACGAAACTTGTAAGTTCTAACACAATTAAAAGTTCTGATAACTAAAATAAATAATCACTTTATTAGAAGGTACACTAGAAAATTATCATCGTATTTATCACCCTTTAATAATTGAACTGTAAAAACAATATGGTGTCAAAACTTCAAACTGATTTGTTTGCACAAAATGAAGTAATATTAAACAACTTCAAATGATGTAAAGTCTAACTGATGCTTTCTCAAACCTTATTGAAGATGATACACCTAGGTAATATATCCATCTCTCACAAGCTGATTGGTTAGTTGTATTCAGGTTTAATAATCATACGGTAGGGATAAATGAGTAGATGCTCTGTGATCTGAACTTACCAATTTCACAATTTACTTAAGATATAATTAAAACCTAATAACCCAGATTCTTGGGTGTAGTCATGGCCGTTATGTCTTTGTGAGACCTCTTGCTTTTTTCACCATGTTTCATTGCATTCTTGAACCACTACAGCAGGACTAGAAGAAGAAAAAAATCTAGCGTTTTGCTGTAAAGTTTTATTTATGAATACAACATAACCTATAACAGGAGAAAAGAAAAATTGTAGTAAATATAAAATAGATAAGATAGAAAATGAAGGAATAATCTTAAGATTTAGACCAATTTAAGTCTCTTTTCTTTCCATTCTACTTGTTATTTTCAGTTTTTAGCAAACATTCAAATTTTCATGTTGGAATTCTATTTATTTGTTCTGCTAAGGCTATGGTGATATATCTATTCACTGATAAAGTTGATGTAATGAAGTGTCCGAATTTTAAGTCAGTTCTTCCATTACGCGTGTCATTTTCACTTTTCGGCTACATTGTTATCGTTTAAATAATCCACTGATAAATCTGATACAACGAAACGTTGAGAATGAAATTATTTTCTCTGGTGATTCGTCACATTTGTAATAGTAATTACCATCTTTGTTGTTGTTTTCCCCCATTAGAACAATTGAAAAATTAAAATATAAATATTAAATTTTCAATGAGATCAAAATAAGTTAAAATACTACTTATAAAACATTACTATAAACGTTCACCTGTTATTTTTAAATGATGTTATAACCTGATTTTTTTCTCTTGGTTATAAAAGTTTTCATTATACTAAGATTTTACGTCATAACTGACACTGAAAAAGAGAAACTGAATATGAAGACGTTATAAGTCTATTTGTTTCGGGTAATATAGTTATTTCCCTATTGATTGAGAATAAACGCACAATTTACACGTTTAGAAATCAAATATTAAAAATATCTTTAATCTGTAATAAACCTTTAAAATATCCCCACAGTTAAATTCTGTCTTTGACAAGTAAAACATAACACTCGTTTTAATACTTACTGATACATTATTAACGTATTAAAGTAGTTAGGACTACACTAGGAAACCATTTTCAATATTAATTTATAAATACAGTAACAACAACTTTTAACAATAGGCTAGTTCATGCGTTAATAATTGCAACGTTTCGTATCGTGTCGTCGTTATGTAAGAGTTTTGAAAGTAATTCTTGCCAGATGATGACTCAATAACTATGGATCGAAACGTCGTGGTTACTAAAATCAGAAATTGTCTACTGTATAGGGGTCTTTGTTATTGAATTTTATTATTAATTAGTCAGTTCATTAGATTCTCAACTAACTAACAATTTCAATATTACACTCGTTGTTTCGTGAGTTGATAAGTAATAACGGTTTTGAAATAATTTAGAAAGTGTCCAACAGTACTTAGTTCAGGCCTTATTGGAACAAGTAATAAACTCTTTCTATCGCTATAAAAATGTAGTTGTTTAATAACAGTTTGAATTAACGTTTGAGTATCTTTTATTTTACTTGAAATCAATAAAATATTTCAGCTTCTGGAGAACGAATGAAATGTAATAATAATAATATTTTTGTAATCGAACATAAAGTGGCCTCTACAGGTATAAACCAAAATTATTCAAAACTGTCTCATTAAAATTAAAGGCGGTCTAATACACACGCATTTAGTGTGAATTTCGTTTTATTCTGATTTTAGTGGTCTATATCTCATTAAGATACATTTATTTTAAGAAATGATACGTAGGTCAACTGAAAGTTGAAAAATGAAATGGATTGTGTTGCTTTGAAATTAATGTTCGCTATTATGAAACTTTGTTAAAACATGGTGTTTTGAAACATTCACGTCCAGAATGTTACCCAACTATGTATTTTCGTTGTGAACCATTTTATACTTTCTAGTTTTACTTTAAAATAATAATTAGTTTTCTCTCTCGCGTTACTTTTATCAGAAACGTTATGTTTTCGTATCTTAAATTAAAAATTCATAAATGTGTAATGTTTACAATGACCTACATGGGACCCAATGTTTTTACGCACGCGATGGTTAGCACTTTTGATGTTATGAGAAAAACTAACTTTAAAACTTGTTTTTAACATAAATTCTGATTAAAGTTTGCTCAAACTATCGCTTACTGCAAAACCATGCTTTACGAACTTGTAAAGTTGCAATTTCTCATCTGTTTCCCAGACACATGATAACATTTACCGTTTTCTCATCTGTTTCCCAAACACATGATAACATTTACCGTTTTCTCATCTGTTTCCCAGAACATAATAACATTTACTGTTTTTTCATCTATTTCCCA